>NC_079472.1:10296899-10599929 GCF_026250575.1 Diorhabda carinulata | reverse complement strand
ATAAACTTGTGATGCAACAATTTTAAATTGTTCAATGTGATGAGAAATTTCGTACAACGTCTTTTTTTTTCATCTCCCGACCGTCAGAAATGTGTGTGATAACAAATGAACTCACATTTTCATCCCTTCTAAGCTATGCTACTTCTCCTGTCTTTTTATTAGATGTATTTATCACTAGCATAATGTGTGTCGTGAAAAATTATAAGAGTAGCTTTTCCTGTTGATTCGGCAGTCTTTTCCTCATTTGATTTTAAAATAAGTTTAGCACGAGGCACGACTAAACCTATTTATGTTAGCTTCATTGTAATTAACAACGTGCTTCATAATTTCTGTTATATATCTTCGGGCTAATATATATTCGTTGTATTAAAACTACTTTGAAATAAACTATTTATTAAATAATAAAATAAGTAGTTGAACGTGGTTTCAATAATACGATGACCATACTCGAACGAACTCCAGAGTATTGAGACCTCTATCTATTTATAAGGGGTTTTCCAATAAGAGGTGTTATTTTGATATTCTAAGAAAAATGCCATTTTTTGAGATAATTGATCGAATATTTATTTCATTATAAAGAGGAAGATATATCGTTAATAATAACACAACATCAGCCAAATGGCCGCCACGACTGCACTTACAGAACCATATCCTTTTCATGGAATTTTCCGTAACCAAATTGCAAAGCGATATACTCACGAATTCCATCTTTGAGGTCTTGAATCGATGCTGGACTGTTGGCGTAGACCTTATCTTTCACGTGGCCCAAAAGAAAAAGTCGCAAGGTGTTAAATCACAAGATCTCGGTGGCCAATTGTGATCACCTCTTCGAGAGATAACACGGTCCGGAAATTTTTCCCGTAAAAGATCGAGATGGTTTCGTTGCTTGTGTGGCACGTAGCGCCGTCTTGTTGAAAGTAAACGTTGTCCAAATCAATACCATCCAATTCCGGCCATAAATAATCATTAATCATCTCTCGATAGCGCAATCAATTCACCGCAACTGTTGCTCCAGCCTCATTTTCGAAAAAGTAAGGTCCAATGAAACCGCCAGACCATAAACCGCACCAAACAGTCACGCGTTGAGGATGGAGAGGATTTTCAACAATAGCTCTTGGGTTTTCCGAGCCCCAGATTCGACAATTTTGTTTATTAACTTAACCACCAAGGTGGAAATGGGCCTCATCAGTTAAGATGATTTTTCGATGAAATTCCGGATCATTTTCATGCATTTCAAGGACCACAAGGACTTGTGTTAACCGAACTTTATAGGCCTTAAGACCCAAGCGTTTATGCAAAATACGGTGTAATGACGTTTGTGGAATGGCTAATTCCAAAGAACGACGAGGAATGGACAAACCTGGGTTTTCTTCAACACTTTGGGCTACAGCAGCAATATTATCAGTTGTTCTTGAGCGACGTGCACGGGTTTTATTCTTCACATCACTAACTTGTCCAAACAGCTCAAATTTTTCCACCAATTTCTTTATTGCGGTCCGAGAAGCTTCACGTCGACCCAAAAATGATTTAGTTTTACGAACCGTCTCTGCCAAACTCTCACCATTTTTATAGTGAATTTTAATAATTTCAATGCGTTGTTGAAGCGCGTATCGTTCCATTTTCATTAATGGCGTAGTTTCTACTTGTCAAATGTCAAAAAATGACAGCTTCAAAAGTGACATTTACCGAAATAGCGGGCTATTCAAAATAACACCTCTTATTGGAAAATATTGGAAATAATAATGATAATTAGATATCGCTTTTAATTACTGAAAAATACAATGATACAATATAAAATACGTAATTTGATCCTTAATGGAAGCGTCCAAAGGATACCTGGAATCAATCATTTATGATGTGGGTTCCCATTAAGATCGTGTACTTAATGAATACAATAAACTTTGAATTTTAGTAGGTAAATTTGTGATTCTTTCCAGTCACATTAATATAAGACAAAAATTTGGTAATCCGAGAAGGTAAGTTAATGAAGGGTGAAAATAAGGAACGTTTTTTATCTTTCAACAGATTACAATAGTTCGAACCGGAGGTGAGTCAATTTACACACAAGAGATTGTATAGTTCTTCAAATATCAATTGCAGATTTTAAAAACTTTATAAAAAACCTTGCCCACAATTTTGTTTGATCTACCATAGGCGCAGATACCTCATATTATAAATTCATCATTTTTACAAATACTTTTAAAAATATGTTTATTTTTTGCGAGAAAGTATTCGTTAAAAGGCAATTGAATCATATTTATACCTTGATAATTTGATAAAACTGAATATTAAATTATAAAACGTAAATAGCCCCATTCCTTTTTTTTTGGAAAACAAAAGAAAAAAAAACATTTTAATTTCAAAGTATCTTTATAAATAATAATGGTAGTCAAATAACTTGCTGTGTTTGTATATCTAAATATTTATTATTAAATTCATACCTGTCTTTATTCGCACTACATTGTGCAATTTCATTGTTTTCATTCGCCCATAGTTTAAAGAACGCCATATTTATTTAAATATATTTATGAATTAAAATGAATCTCACCCAGCTACGCCAATGCTTATCGCAGACTTTCTGGCAGGAATATTTCGAAGAAATTGTGTACATACGTCTTCGGCCAATAGAAATGCATTTATGTTTACGATTCGATTTTTTCATTGGTAAACAGTGGGGATGATAAGTCCACGTGGACTGACGGTTTGTTAGATGTTCACTGAATTTTATACGGGGAGTAAACGCTATTTTTCATTTCTTAATTTGGTATGAGTGTCGTGCGTATTTATGAAATATTGATTGTTCCTAGCATAACTGCCTTCTGCAATTGATATTGAAAGAACTATATTTCTATCTGGGATACTTTGTCGAGTAAAAATTTCCAAGATTTTCCACAAATTGATATAGTAAATTTCCCTCTTCAAGAATAAACAATTACTATAAATATTCGCTCTATACTGAGGTCAGAATATGTTTCTTTCTTGTACATATAAATATATAAATAATTTTGAATCCCTTATGAGGAAAGGGAACTTTTCTGTTAGACATAAATAAATGGTTTCCCTTGTTAGCCAAACTTTGTTTGGAAAGTGTTAAGGATGATTAATTAGATAGCTCGAACATAACGCCCTAGTCTAAATAATATCTATTTTGTAAACTTTTCCACCCCCTTTATATTATTCAAGTTACTTAACAAATATTTAATGTAAACGTTAGAAGTTTGCTGGTGAGATTCTTTAGTGATGCGATTCAAAATTCCAAGTAGAAAAAACCTGTATAGAGGGTAACGTACAGCATAACCGTGTGAACAAAGAGAAATGCTCTACTCAAACTTCGAAAGTGTTCAATGCATTACAGCTGAACTTACATCTGCTCAAGAGAAATAAAGGAAAATGTGTAAAGTTTGCGGCTCGTTTCTTGTAGGAGATCTCTAGAAGATATTTTGAAAAAATAACACTTGAGTTTATCAAAAATGATAATAACAGCAGTAGACGAAATAACCCAAGCTATTAGATAAGCGAGAACAAAAACGATGAACGAAGTAGAATACGAAAGGGAAAGGAATAGAGCAAATGCAATTTATAGAAGAAAAAAGGATGATAGAAGAAATAAATAATGATGGAAATACAAATAATTTGAGACAATTCTACAAAAAGATAAAATATCAAAACTATAAATCAGTAATAAAAACAAGAGGGATAAAACATCATTCACAAGAGATGGGAAATATATGGAAACAATACTATAGAGAAAGTGAGAAAGTCTTAAGGAGGAAGAAAAAATAAAAGCAAATAAAGAAATAATGTTAACAGGGAAGAAGAGGACGAGGTAAAATGCTCTACAGAAAATGAGAGAAGAACTCCGGAATGATAAAGCCCCAGGGGAAGATGGAATAGAACCGGAACTTCTTAGATATGGTGGAGCAAAATTTAATAACATATTCATCAACTAATAGAGCAGATATGGAAACAAAACAAAATCCCAGGCGAGTAGAGCACAGGCATAATCACACCAACTCGTAGAGAAAAAACTAGGGGATTATCAAAACGGCTTTAGACCAGGAAGATCAACTATCGACGCAATCCACACTCCACACCAAATAATAGAAAACACAGTGGAATATAAAAGAGAAATACATATAGGTTTTATTAACTTAAGGAATCCTTTCGATTCAATAAAAAGAGCGAGCTAGAAGGACAAGGAATTCCAAAAAAAAAACGTATCAGTATCGATCTTCAACTATCTAGGAATAACGTTGGGACAAACAACCAGAGACAAGATAAAGGAAAGGATACAAAGAGGCTATCAAGCCTATGGGAGAAACAAAAATTCTCGATTTGATAAAATATTATGAAGTAAAAAATATATGTGTGCATTCATACTATCCGTAACAGTCAAGTTTCGCTCGAATCCCACACGAATCACGATCAGGTTCGAAGAAATTTTGTTCGAGCTAGATCGAACTTGTCACGACATGTACCGATAGTGTGAATATTCTTTTGTTTCGGATTCAGTCAGCTATTACCCGCTGAAGCGATCAGTACATCAATTGCAATAAATTTTGAGTTTTTTCTATTTTTATTTTTATTTATATTTCTATTATCTTCTTCATCAAGAAGAAAGGAAAGCTATAATCGATAAGTTTAATGACATTTCTTCACTGCAAATATTACAATAATTTTCTAATATTATTGATTATCTACGAGCCCAATACATCCGACTTTTGATTATTTACAGTTCAAGACTGAATCGTGAACTGCGTCAGATTGTATAATGTGAACACGATTCGACTTTACCAGACCGAAATCGGATCGAGAACAAACTGTAAACGACATTATAATAAGAATCGGCCCTAACAGATCCAAACACAACACATGAGGAAGAAAGGAGAGCAAAGGAAAACGAAGAAAGGAAGAGCTGGAGAAGGAGAATATAGTGAGATACATAGAAGCATAGGCTCGACACGGCTGGGCAGATAATGGGAAGAAAATGAACTGAAATGATCAAAAGAATAACGCAGTGGACCCCATTGTGGCCAAGGAGAAGAAACAGGCCGAGAAAGGCTTGGAGAAACGAAATAGAAGAGGACCTAAGAGCATTTAATATAGAGAACTGGAGGGCAAAATGCCGGAACCGAAAGGAATGGAGAATAATAACAAAAGCAGTCAAGACAAAAGATAAACTATAAAGAAAACAAAAAATAGAAAACGAGGAGTAATCCACCTCAAAAAAGGATTTTAAAGCGCTATTAGCGATTGCCACAATCCAAAGGATTGATGACAATCAGATAAATGTTTGAAGATTGTCAAAAAGAGCGACAAGTGTCAAGCGAAGAATTTTTTAAGGAAAGATAAATAAAATAAAGATTGGGATTAATGAAAAATGATATACCGTCAAAGAGAATTGAAATTAAAGGAAAGGGATAGAGGAGCTAGGGAAAAAATGAAAATGGAAGAATTTAACGAAAGAAGAGATACTCATCAAGAAATAGAACGGCAGATGTAGAGAATTTTATCGAGATGTATTATCAATATATTTCTAATTCGGATTCAGTTTAGTTTAAATCCTTAAGTGAGCTTTTAATCAGTTCGAAATTGTTTTTCCAGTAGAAGGAAGATATGTAAATTCAATAATCCATACAAACGAACTTGTTCCAACGGCTTAATCCCATCTTCAAACATAATTTTAATCTGTTTAAGTTTGTTTTGTTTAATACAGGATGATATTTTGTAAATTTAAATACAACACTATACATAGTGAGATAAAGTTTGACGTGTGAAGTTCCTAGTTTATAATAATTGTTGAAAAATCTTTGACCACCGACCATTTTTTCCAATCTGGAAACAAACTTAGAGGAGCTAAATATGGCGAGTAGGGTACCTGAGGTGACAGTTCAAATTTTAATTCATTAATTTTGACTATTGCAATAACTGATTGTTGAGCTTGTGCATTGTCTAAAGGAAACAATATTTTGTTCTTAGCCAAATACGGCTTGATTTCTTGGCTTAAACGTTGCAATAAATTCGCATAATATTCGTCGTTGCTAGTTTTTTCTTTTTCTAGATAGTCAATGAAAATTATCTCTCGCGCATCCCAGTAAACCTACGACAGGACCTTGCCTGCAGATGGAACGGTCTTTGCTTTCTTTGAAGCCGGTTCTTCCTTTTCAGTTCATTGTTTTGATTGCTCTTTTGTTTCGCGTGTGAAGTGATAGACCCACGTTTCATCTATGGTTATGAAACGGCGCAAAACTTTATTCAAGACTCTGTGTTTGTTATATTGTGAGCCAACGCGGCAACCATTTTGAGCACAGTTCAAATTTTCAGTTAATATGCTATGTAACGCAGTTTTTGGAATACCTACCATATCTGCTAGCTTGTGTAATTTCAGTCGAGGATCATACAATATCGCTTTGTGGATTTTCTTCAACATTTCTGAAGTTTTCACCTCATTTGGTCAACCACTGAGATGCTGGTCTTCGCAGGTCGTACGGCCTCTTTTAAAATCTGCTACCTAATATTTTACTGTTCATAACAAAGAAGCAGGGTAGAATCTAGTTCAGCTTTCATATTGGTTGGGCCAAGGCCTTTCAAATAAAAGTATTGTATCACAAAACGATGATGATCAATTTTTTCCATGTTTACAAATTCAGTAAAACCGTTCACTATTGATGACTAAACAACGTAGCGTCTTCAAACTTGAAACATATGCTGTATAGATTGTATACTTTCTAATACAGTCGTTTTTATCAAGGAGCTATCGCCATCTTTAGGTCAGGCCAGGTACTTCTGGGACCATCTTCTTATAAAGAAAGTAAAATAATTTCCAAAATTAAGTCATGAGGATTCACGCGAACTTAACAATAAGTACTGCTACTTTCAATCGAATAATTGTTGAAATACATAATTAAATATCGGGCGAGAACAATGTTATTATGATTGTATAATTATTTTTTTTAAATTTACTTTCTACTCAATTCCTTCAATTATGATATTAATCCTTCCAAGCTTTCTTCTTCTACTATTATTTTTTCTATTTCATCATGTAGTTAGTTTCCATTGTGTATATTTGAACTTTTTTTTTTGTTATTGTAAATTATTTCAATAATGAAATTGTATTTAATCTTTATAATAAATTGCCGATAGGATCTTCTGAATATTTAAATCGAAACATACGATGAATATTAATACAGGTACGTGTCAAATTAGCAATGTATTATAATTCGAAAATTCGAAATAATTGTTAAATAATGTACGAGCTATTTTTGAATTGTGAAACTATGGCTTAACATAACGACGTCGAAAATGGGTTGTATGTCATTTATTCAAATTTATTCCAGCTGTACATGGAAATTCGCAGCGTTTATTCGGAATATGAGTAACCTAACAGTGGCAAATAATTTGTTAATATTAATAGTTGAGATAAATTGTGATAATATTCAAACAAATTGATTTGTTACACACAAATAGTTGAAGATACCATGTGGTATATACATGTTGCTTTCGAATTTAACAAGAAAAAATTGCTTGTACGTTTGCTATGATGAAAGTGAACATATGCCCACAAAGGAGAAAAAGAAAATTTCCATCCATCCATCACTAAGATGTAGAGAACTAAATGCGGAACCTTCGCCGTTCACAAGTTGTTTACAATCGAAACATAAAAGTTCGTGAAATGGATCCTTAGGTCGGCCCTGTCCTACTATGGAATTTCAAAATTCGGCGAATTTCGCGGCGTTTTCACATTTTTAATAAATGGTGGAAGCGCCTTTGATGCTTCCTTTTGAAACTATTTATTATAGCAGGCGGTTTATTCGCTGTATTTCTTTTAAATAATTTCTAGGGAAGTCTATTTATCCAATTCTTTTTGTTCCAGAACTTTGTAGAATAAATAGTCGTAATGAATAGAACGAATTAGTAAAAGAGATCGCATAAATTATTTAAGTGATATTTATAAGTAAATTGTTAAGTTAAGTATATTGTTTAGTGTATAAATTAATTAAAAACGTAAGAAACAGTGTATATTAATTCACTCCACGAATAGAAAGAGTGTAAATAAATACTAATGATGCGTTATTTTTAGTGTTGATAGTCCATCAAAATTTGATAGAAATTTGATGGAAAACGTGAGTGGCAAAAGCTATAAAGTGACATTGTCAGAGAGGTGGCAATATTCGAAAAGTAAAAATTATAATATGCGAAATAAATACGAAAATTTAGATGAAAAAACAATTTAAAGAGATTTTTTAGTGTCAAATGAAATTATTTTTCATCAATATTGTCGATTTTATAAAGTTTTGTGTGATACTATGGAAACCGTACAATATTGATAATAAAACTTTTTTGAGAAACGTGGAAAATTCATTAAAATGGAAGGTTTTAAGATTAAGATTCACAGTATTATGGAGCATTAGAGATTCTTCAAAGAAAACATGGAATAATTGGGAAAGAAAACATTTCTGAGAAAAGAAATTCTAAAGAACGTAAGAAATTATTCAAAATAAATCATTGTTGGACGTTTTGGATCAAATATTCACGAAAATAGTGTCAATCAGACGTTTTCTTAAAGAAAGCTTCGAATTATTGGAACAGAAAGCAGTTTTTCGAAAAAATTTGGCAAAATTTTTTAGAAAACGTAGAAAATACTTCTGGTTCTGGAAAGTTCAAGAGCGAGTTTTAACAAAAATATCTTTCATTAAAAGTTTTTCTGAAGAAAAATTTGGAATATCTGGAACAGAAAGAATTTTTTCGAGAAAAATCCGATGAAACTTTTTAAAGGCATTAGAAAATTTTTCAAAATAGAAGTTTCTGGAAGGTTTTAGGGTGATTTCTACACAAATATTTTCAAGTTCAAGTAGAGTAAATTTGAAATAACTGAAACAGGAAGAATTTTTTCCAAAAAGTTCAATAAAACTTTTAAAAGAACGTCGAAATTTCCTAGAAGGTTCTGGAACGTTTGGAGGACAATATTAACAAAAATATCCTAAATTAAAAGTTTTCTTGAAGAATATTCAAAATGACTGGAACAGGAACAATTTTTTCGGAAACATTTGATAAAACTTTTTAAAGAGCGTAGAAAATTTTACAAAATGGGAAGTCGTTGAGAGTTTTGAGACAAGAAAATTGGAAATAATTGGAATATGAAGAACTTTTTTGAAAAAATTTCACAAAACTGCTTAATAAACGTAGAAAATGGAGGGCAAATGATAACAAAAATATCCTTAACTAGAAGTTTTCGTGAAGAATTTCAAATAGCTAGAACAAGAAGAAGTACGAAAAAATGAAATTTTTTCGTAAGAACAACGTAGAAAATTCTCCGAAATGGAAGGTTTTTAAAGATTTAAGGGTGAATATCAACAAAAATATCCCTGACTAGAAATTTTACTAAAGAAATTTTGATGGAATTAAAACAGAATACATTTTTTCGAAAAAATCCGATAAAATTCTTCAAAATGGACGGTACTTTAAGTTTGAAGGGCGAATATTAACAAAAATATCCTTAATTAGAACAGGAAGCATTTTTTCGAGAAATTCGAGAAAACTTTGAGCGTTGTTGAAGGTTTAATGGGGAATATTAACAACATATACTTAATTAGAAGTTTTCTTAAAGAGATTTGAAATAATTAGAACAGAAAGCGTTTTTTTTTTGAGAAAATCCGATGAAAATTTTTTAAGAATACCAAAATTTTATGAAATGAGTGGTTTTTGAGAAATTAATCTCAGCCACATCACGAAAGGATCAAAATATGAGATCCTACAGCTCATAATTCAGGGAAAAATTGTGGGAAACATATATATATATATATATATATATATATATATATATATATATATATATATATATATATATTGGGAAAAGAAGAATATTTCCACATCATCATTCAACTCAATAGCAAAATAGCTATAATTATATTCAATTCGAAATGCAGTATATGAAGAAGATTTTAGTACACAAATTATTGTAAATTGGAAGTTTTTCTATAAGAAAATTTAAAATAATTGATCAAAAATTCACAAGAACTTAAAATAATGAGTTATTGAATATTATGGAACAATTAATCGAAGAATTTCTTTTTAATCGAAACATTTCTTAAAGAAAAATAAGTATTTCAAAGAAAAAGCTCGATCAAAATTTTGAAGAACGCAAAAAAATTTTTTAAAATGATTTCAGCACACAATGATTCACATAGCTATGTCAATTATTATTTTCTTTACATAAAACGTGAAATAATTAGAAAAAATAATATTTTTTGAGCCAAAACTCAAAATAACCATTCAAATAACATGAAAAATTCTGAAAAATGAAAATTTGTTGAAGGTTTTAGCACTAATATTCACAAAATTATTGTTAAAAAAAGTTTTTTCTAACGAAAATATGAAATATTTAGGAAAGGAAACATTTCTGATAAAATATTTTCAAGATCCTGAAATATTTTTCGAAATGGATAGTTTTTGGAAATTTGATGATCAATATTCATTTGTTGGTATGCTGAAGATGTAATTTCAGTAGATTACCCCACACCCCCAAAAAGCCAGATTTATAACCGTTTATTTGAATTAAGTTCTTTTTTTTATGGGGGATGAATATATGATTTCCAAATACGTATAAATAATGAATTTATAACATTATTTTTCTGAAATGAACAACGAAAAACATCATCGCTGTTGTATTAAAATATTTAATGTTGTTTTTCTTATTTTTTTTTCCACTAGTCATTTCACTCACCAAAAGAATTATAAATAACCTTTTAACGTTGTCACCTCGGCGAAATTTCCACGTTTTTTCCATGTAGTCCTTCCATAAATCCATAATGAAAACAAAACTTCAAATTAAGTCACAACTCGACGTTTTTTCATGTGAATTATTCATAAGCCCATAATTCCTATAAAATTCTCGAGGTCTGCGTTTCTCCACATAATCACACAACAACAGAAACTTCAAGCGAATCATTCTAAAATTATAATATCATTTGAATACTCGGTGTATGTTTTTATTTAATTTTAACTCGAAGATTTTGATTTGATTGAATCTTATCACGATTTTATACAGAAAAGGCTGATTGGGTCCACGCATTAAATGCTTAATTTTTAATCATTACTTCTCCATAGAATAAATAAATAAAAAGTCAATATGAACAAAGTTGAACTTAAGCGAGGACAAGGTTGCGTATTTAAATGTATTATACGTATTGAGCTTATATATTGGAATTATATACCCAGTAATCTAGAAGATGTCGTTCATTTTCCATCCTGTATCCCCGATTGGGGTAAGTATTCATTTACATTAATCACCGGAGTCGGCTTAAAACGTACAATGTTATCTCTCAACATAATCATACACCACAGTAGAATTCGAAGATCTTAACACTCAAATCAATAATTTTATTCCTTCATTTATTTACTAGGTAAAAACAACCTCGATCCAAATTGGTCTTAGTTCAATCGGAAGTTTGAGGTCCAATATACTACCCTTCATTTCCACGATTCGGAAACTTAGCTAATTAACTAAGTACCATCTTAATTTTGTCCTTTTATAGCTAATAGACTTGGTGACTTATGCGAACAGAACAACGTCTAATAATCACTCCAGTGGTCTTCTGAATGAGTGTTTCGTTATCGTAAACAGAATATTTTAACAATTACATCTGTAGTCCCATTGACTCCTCAAACATTCTCTACCCCCGTTCTACCTCTAGCAAGTTTTCATGCTCTGGAGTTTCTTCCAGTAGAGTCAAACTTCATTGTCAAGTATTCTGGAAAGTGCCTTGTGACAGCTCTTTATTGATAGTATTGGTTTTGAGGCTGCCATATTGTAGTCTTTTCGCATAGAATCCTGCTGTCAGATTTGACATCCAGTTTTTAGTCTTTGCGACATTTTGATGTTCTACATTTTATGAAAGAAACATCAGGAAAGATTACTCGTCCTATTTATCTCTTGTAAGAATATTAAATTTTATTTTTTCCTTAAGATTTTATTTCTCTATTCCTATGAAAAAAATTGGTTAAGATAATCATTAAGAAGTAATATACATCGATAAACGTTTTTATATCATAAAGGTTACCATTATTATGATAAAATTATGTTGGTTAGAATCATCAGACTATGTAACTATTAATTAAGTCTACTTCAACAATGTATAACTAATATAATACTAGATGGCAACATTTTCACGTAGTTGCTTCAATTTCCAACTTACTGGCACTCTACTGAAATTAAATTTGATTGATATTGTGTCTGCCAAGACTCTCTTCCTTTAAACAATTTACTTCTATTCCTTCCATTATACTCAGAATTATTAGAATACTTGATCTCTTTAGATACTAATTCAATATTAGAGTCAACATTTCTTTAATAATTATAGTAATTGAGTCAATTTAATCAACATAATCAACATTTCCAGAAATCGATCCACTGCAAATTCTAGTGACAAAAAAGATCAAAAAGAAAAACTAATTTCTATATTAGGTTTGATTAAAATATGAGCGCATAAGTTATCAATTTCACAAAAAGGAAAACTATAGATTTAGAAAGGAGATAATAGGGGAAAAAGTATGTTAAGTGCTTGACGAAAATTTACATCCTATTGACTACCATATTAAACAGATGACCAATGACCAATTGAAAGAAATTAACTACGATCGATGGACGTCGACGCAGGACAGAAGAAATTATGACTTGTACGACCTTAAACGACCTCAAATAATAATTTATGAAAAAAGGTTGCAAGTCATCTAGATAAAAACATGTCATGAAGTGTGGGTGTTTTAAATTTTATCCCCCTGCTTCTGAATTCACTGAGTACATCAAACACCCTCTCCTGATAATATGTATCAATTTTTTCATTGAAGTATATAGGTTTTCAAGTCAATAAATCGATTGAAATGCTTAAACGGACGAACATTCCAGTTAAAAAAATTGAGTCCTAGTTAATAAGATATGCTGCCGATACAGTCTTAATAGCGGAGAATATAGAAGACTTTCAAAGAATTACAGAAAAGGTAAGAAGAGTCAGCGAGTAGTATGGGCTACACATGACTTTAAATAAAACTAAATACATGCACTTCTCTAAAATGGAAGATCAGAATGCATAGTTCTTCTTCTTCCTTTATGTATGGTAGGTTTAAAACCTGTTTCTTCTTCAGTTCCAGCCTCCTGGAGCCAGATTGTCACACCATCTCTTTCTCGGTCGACCGATACCTCTTTTGCTTGTTGGCGATTTATCCCTTGCGATACGCACTAGTCTTTCGCTTGTCATTCTGATAATCTGACTATTCCATTCTTATTTTTGTTCTTGTACCCTCTGTCTAAAAGTGTTTTCCCTGCTATTTTCCTGAGTACTTTCATTTCCGTTGTCTCTAGTAGTCTTTTTGTCTTATTTGTATCGGGTCTTGTCTCTGTTGTACTGTATGTCGTTATAGGTCTAATTGTTGTTTTATACATTCTGCTTTTTGTTTCTTTTGTAAGGTGTTTATTTTTACAAATAGTGCTGTTAAGGCAACCTGCAACTTTATTTGTTTTGACGACCTGCTGCTGCACCTCATTCTCGACATCTCCACAGCTCGTTATGTCTATTCCTAAATATCTAAATTTTAGTACTTGTTGTATTACATGACCATCAATTTCTGTTTTGCATCGTATAGATTGCTTAGTTTGTTACCCATCTGGTACTCTTTGCCCTGTCGTACTTTTTTTATAACTTCGTTCATCATTATACTGAATAAAAGGGGGCTTAATGATTCACTTTGTCTGATGCCGTTATTTACAGGTACAGCATTTGTCAACTTGTTATTAATTCTGGCTTGGACTTGGTTATGGGAATAGATGTTCTCGATGGTCCGAACAATATTTATCGGGATGTCTTTATTATATAGCAGGTGTATAGCATCTTTAAGTTGAAACGCTTTTTAAAGGTCTATGAAACACAGATATGCTGGTTTGTTGTATTCTATGGGTTTCTCTCAATATGAATACAGCGTCCACTCATTACCTTCCGGATCTAAAGCCTTGTTGTTCTTTCGACAAAGATGTCATTGCATTAATTTTGTTTGTTATTACTTTTGTGACTAGTTTCAAAGTTGTGTCCAATAAGTTAATGCCCCTATAGTTATTTGGGCACATCTCGTTTTTCAAACATTAGAATCATTGTACTAGTTCTCCATCTATCAGGTATCTCGAAGTACAGTATATTTTTTGGGTCAGATTGGTAAGTGGTGTTGTTGAACTGTCTCTTCCGTATCTTAGTAGCTCGTTTGGTATACCATCTTGCCTGGGTGATTTCCTATTTTTCAGAGCTTCGTGGGCTTTCTGTACTTCTTGTTGACTGATATGTAATTCTTCTCTTATTTTTGGTATATTAGTATGGTTGTCATTTCCTTTAAATAATTCTATCAGATATCTTTCCCATTCTTCTTGAGGTATTTTGTTAGTTTCTGCCAAGGAAACGCCATATTTGTTTCTGAGCACCATAAAAATTACTTTCTAATCTTTTGGAAAATCGTTCCCAATTTTCACCTTTTGTCAGTCTTACTAGTACATTAGTCTCATTTCGGATTAGTCTGTATTGCTCTTAGGACTCTGGGTTCCATTGCATTTTGAACTTCAAATAAGCATTCCGTTTTTCTTTGCATTTATATTTCACTTCTTTTGTAAACCATGGTGTTCTCTTATTTCCCCCCTTGTTAAGTGTTATGACGCGTTTTCCTAATGCTTCTTGTGCAGCAGATGGTATATTATTCATTATTTATTTCATTTACGTCTTCTGTTTCATTCATTGGGTTCTGATGTAGCTTTTGTGTAATTTTGTCTTGGTATAGTTTTTTTGTGGAATTTTCCCATAGTGATTCTATATTGATTCTTTGTCTAGTTATTTTTTCCTAATTCACGCCTTGGTGTAATTTTCATGCGGATTTTCCCTAGTACCAACCTATGTTCACCACCACTTCCTGCAGAATTTAGAGTCCTAACGTCCAATATCTGAGTTGGGTATATCTTTCGATTTGTCACTATGTAATCTATCATTGACCTGTGTCCTTTAGAGTTTCCGAACGTATATTTATATTAGGTTTTGTGGTCAAAGAAGCTATTAGTTCCTTAAGAGAGGTATTCATCAGAAGGTATAGTATAGTTACAAATTGGAAATAACCACATTGAAA
The DNA here is from genome assembly GCF_026250575.1 of Diorhabda carinulata. Classification (NCBI taxonomy): domain Eukaryota; kingdom Metazoa; phylum Arthropoda; class Insecta; order Coleoptera; family Chrysomelidae; genus Diorhabda; species Diorhabda carinulata. The sequence continues at coordinate 10,584,779 of NC_079472.1, read as the reverse complement.
AAGAACAGAAATACAAATATCTAGGGACTTGGATTAATTCTAAAAATGACAGCACTGCAGAGATAAAAGTAAAATTTCTCGCAGTGCATTTTATAAAATAAATAACGAAATGGTAAAAGTTAGGTACATATACTCGATTCTTATGTACGGAACGGAGATAGCTACTATAAACAAAGCAATAATGACACAACTTGATTCTTTTGAAATGTGGATATCGAGAAGAATACTACGAATATCATGAACAGATAGAATCGCAAACGAAGAAGTTTCACGCAAAATGGGAACACAAAGAGAATTATTGACTACCATAAAAACCCACGAATTAGAGTACTTCGGTCATGTGATGAGGAGACAACGATACGAATTCCAAAGATTGATTATGCAGGGAAAGATAGAGAGAAAGAGATGTATAGGACGATAGAGAATGTCATGGCTGCGAAACTAGAGTAGGTAAGTTGAGTAGAACGCGGTAAAAATTAATAACATAATAATATAGTACAAAAAAATGTTGAGATAAGGATGAAAAGGAAACTTATACTTTAACAAACTACATATGTACATATCGGCTTACAACTTTCTCCGACATCTCCCGATCCTCTAACCAGTATCTGTCTCTATCTTGCCATAGGTCTTTCATTAGTTCTCTCTCCTGCATTTCCTTAACTATACCCTATCCCCAACTTCTTCGTTGTCTTCCTCTTCTCTTTTTCCCGTGTTGTATCATTTTAGGACCTGTTTAGGTAGATTAGTTGTTTGGTTTTGATGTCATCGATTAATATGTGTGGTTTGACTCCCATCATTTTCCTTATTTCTTATCCTGTCCCTTTTAGATTTGTCTGTTGCTTTTTTTGTAGAAGTCCATTTCATTAGCATTTCGTTGATTATTTTTTCTGTCATATGTTACAATACTTTTTAGAATCGTGTTATACAAAGTGAGTTTTATGTAACGCCTCAATTATCTCGGAAACGGCTTGTACGATTTTTATAAACTTCTGTGTAGAAAGGTCTTGTGATACGGCCGGTATTATGGTAGTATTTACATTGTTGTCAGATACGGAAAAATAATGAACTTCGTGATTTCAAATGGATCACGTTGTATATTTTACACTTTTCGAAATGCTTAAGAAATACTTATTATTTTCCATCCGATGTTCCCTATACCAAAATGCTATAATATATTTAGGTGGTACAATAACAAATTTGACGTTCCAAAAAATTATTATTGTTGAAGTTTATCTGAAAAAGAACGAAGTGATATTCTAATGATATTATTGGCGTAGAAGTCAACAAAAAATGTGTAATATTTTCAATAATTTATATCCTAACCGAAATCCCATAACAAAATCTACTGTCAGTGAAATAGTAAAAAAGTTTAAAGAAACAGTGAAAGATTTATCCAAATCAAGGCGCAGAAAAACTACAACAACTGAAAACAAATCTTTAGATGTTTGTGTACTGTTAGAAGACAATCCACACTTGAGTATTAGACAAAAATATCCAGGCTAGTTGATATTTCACAAACATTCGTAAATAAAATTTTACGTAATAATAAATTTCATCCATAAAAAGTAACGTTGGTTCAAGAGTTGTCAGATGACGATTTTGATGGACGTGAAGAGTTTGAAGATCTAATTATGGAAAAATGTTACAATCAAAATTTTTGAGTATTATGATTGCGATGAGGTCACTTTTTGTATTAACGGAAACGTAAATCGGCATAATTGTATATACTGGTCACGTAACAATCCTCGTTAGAAGCGTTAATCCTACACCGAATATCCCGAATGTATGGGCTTTCATTGAGGATAACTTAAATTTTCCGGTGTATTTTGATTTATTGGAAAATAGTATTATACCTGATTTGGCTGGAATATTTCCAAATACATTTTGAGCATCTGCTATAATCGCCTTTACTGTATGTTTTCTAAGATTCGTAATTTTCCTACTTCACAAATGTGGATCTACTTCTAATATGAAACGAACATTTAAAGATTTGTCTTCAGTTGTTGTAGATTTTCTGCCCCATGATTTGGATAAATATTTTACTGCACCAGCTTCATTTTCACTTTTTACCAACTTACTGACACTAGATCTTGTTACGAAATTTGTATTAGCACATAAATTATTAAAGAATATTCAAACTGAACGAGTTTATTCAATCGTAGCCATCTAAATGTAGAATGTTTGTTGTAACTTTGGTGAATATAATAATCAGTATTTCTTAAGGATATCTAATAACACAAAATATATAGGGTGATTTTTTTAGAATAACAAAGTTCATTATCAGTAAAAAGGAAACATCTGACAACAATGTAAATACAACCATAATATCGGCTGTAGAAGTTTATAAAAATCGTACAAGCCGTTTACGAGATAATTGAGGCGTTGCATACATAAAACTCACTCTGTATATATTCGTTACTTGTTAGCTGTGGATATTTTTAGTACCATCATAGATACAGCTTTTCTTCACTTTACCAAACGAACGCCATACCCAATAATTTGTAGCTGCTGTTTCTTCGTATTATTTAGATATCACTGTTGCTAAGATTTTGTTGTAACGAAATTAGGTTGTCGCATTCACGTATACATTCCCGCAAATGTCAGATTTAATCTAATATGTCAAGTTAAACAACTACCCCGAATAGATTTATTATGTTGGTCTGTAATCCGTACTAATTAATAACGCAGGTGCGCGATATCAATATGTCTGCAATTATATTCATACCGTTTGAAACCGTTGCCAACTTTACCATCTATACGTATTCCCGCAATCATTAGGGAATGTATTAATGCCCGACGTTCGTGGATTATATTCAGTGATGTATATATATATACTCATCATGAAAACTAGCTCTTAACTAAATTATATATATATATATATATATATATATATATATATATAGTGTGCCATAGAAAACAGTCAATACTGACATATGACAGTAGATTCCCGAATAAAAATCTTATACAGCCTTGATCTGCCCATAGTACCTCTGGTATGATTTATCTTTCTTCTTTTCTCAATCGGTGCAAAGGCTCAAACATTTGGAAGCATTTAAGATGTATATTTATCGCCGTATTTTACAAATAAGTCGAAGAAAAAGAACGCAAAGTAGTTGACAAATGACAGATTTTTGTATTTCTCTATTTTAGATTACAATAAAATGTGCCAGAGTAAATTTTTCTTAAGAAATGAGATTATAATATCAAAAAGAAATACAATTTCACAATATTTCATGTAACAGTAGGAATTAGAAGTTTATAAACCTCATGTACTACAGAGGATTCCAAATGGAGATTATTATATTTGAAAGAATCAAGTCTTTTACAGTTAATCACTTTGTAAGAATCGAAATAGCCAGATAAACAATTTATATTATCCGTCGAAGTGCGGAGATAAGTATTTCGATTGAAAGAAAGTCAGGATCAGGCAGACAATGGAAAAAAAATGCCAAAAAAGAAGGGAGAAGCTTTGGTTAAAGCTGTTCATGGAAAACTGGGAGTCAGTTTCCGAAAATTCAGCAGAAAATTCAAAATCGATAAAAAATATGTAAATAATATTCTAAAGGAACAGAATACAGTTCGAAAATCAATAAATCGGCACCCAAATCTTCTGAAAAGCAACAAATGGAATAAAAATTAAAACTATGAAGTCTCAGTGGCAACGAGTGTTTGCCCGTTAAGTAATTATAGACGACGAGTTATTTTTACTTTTAACAGGGGTGAAACTGTAAATAATAATCATTTTTATCATCACAGAGGCGAGGAAATTAATTTAGAAATGTATTTCAAAAGGCACAAAAATTTAACTCGAAAGTATGGTTCTTCAGCATACATTTGCTCTTTTGGAAATTCTATAACTGCCAAAATATATGTATTAAGTTTAGATTAATGAAGTTGATGAAGAAAAGGTAACCTGAAGGAGATGTTGTGTTTTGGCAGTAGCTCATTATGCAAACGACTTTTTGGGAACATTTGCATCTATTGAGAAGTCTAGGAATGTTCCTAATTTGACTCAACTGAGACCAAATCTGAAGGTTGGGATAATTTAAAAAGAAAAATTAGGAAAATGAGCTACCTAGGTACTGATTCAGTTATATAAAATATTTATAATTATAGTGTAGTAACCATCGTTCCATATAGTGCAGATAATTAAAATAAAACAAAAAGTTTGTAGAAATTTTTTGTTCCCACACCCTTATTATGAAGACAACCCTGTGAAGCAATACATAAAGTATTCTGTGATAAGAGCTTATTGGAGTTAGTTCACAAATTGAATATATAAACTACTCTCGAAGTTTCGTCGAAATTATATCGAGAGAATCCCCTTGAAGTTCATTATTGATATTGGGATATTATACTTACAAAGAAACTTTATCAGTGGAATGTTCATGAATTTCAGAACAACTGCATGTAAATCATATTGAAAATAGTTGTTTATTATTGTGCATAATAGATACGTCTCTAATTTTCTTTATAATTAACTATGTATTATCATTACCATGTAACAGCAACTAAAATTTTTGTAACTTATAAGAAAATATGTTTTTTGAAAAGTATGAAGTTTTCTTTATGATTATATCTGAAAAAACCAACTATTGAAGCGTGAAAAATGAGTTATAGTATTCAATTTTTATCAATGACTAACTGCGCAAGCCAAGAATCCAACGCTTCCATCCGGAAACGAACCCGATTTAAGTTATATATACATACATCATTCAAATGCAGAGACACAGTGCCAACTCAGCAACTTAACTATCAACAAAGAAGCCAAATACTTAACGCCAATATAGTACAATCCCATTAATACTATCAAAGAGGGCACCGTCTTCACCAGGTACTGATGACGTGGTGAATAACTTAAAATTAATATGTACTCCCCGGTATCCTGGAATGTCCCCTCAACCATGTTTGTGACGACCCTCCAATCCAACTGGTTTCTCGCTATCTTGGTCATAGCCAGTTTCTTCACGTTGGATTCCAGCACATGGTCGCGGAGGCTTTGAAGCATTTTTCACACATCCCGGTAGGTGGATCGATTTTGAAATTCATTTTTGATTACCAGGTAGAAGATGTAGCAGGGATGCTGCAGGCTAACGAATAGCTTTAAGGCTGAGTGAACAAATCTAGTTGTTGTTCTGTCTAACTTCTTCGGTATCTTCGTACGAATAAGACTCTTCTTGCAAATGGTTCACTCCTTCCTGTACATCATGGTCTTCTTCGAACGGTGCTAGTCGATTTTATTAGATTACTTTCGGTTTTCCATTGGGGATCTTGCTTATCCGATAGATGACATCATTGATCCTTTTCTTGACTAATTATGAACCTTCCCAGGATTTTTCGATTGCAGACTCTTCTCTTGCTAGGTCTTATCTACGTCGACAGCCAAATTATAAGTCACAATGAAGCCTCATTTCACGTCCAAACAGAATTTTCATCCGGTGGACTCAATACTAGCAGATCGATAAGCTATGGCAAATAGGAATAAATACTGATCATAATCTCTCTGGTGGCTGGAAACTACTTTTGGTAGATATCTGCTAATGGTTCTGTTCATTCTCTCGACCATTTTATCTGATTGTGGATATAATGCGGCTGGTCACAGATTTCTTGGTTCTATAGCTCACGAAGTTTCTTCCTTGATCGCTGTTGACTTCCAAGGGCACATCATATCGACTGATAAATTATTTCAAAAACTCACTGAATGATTTTATTCACTACCAGATGACTTCCAGATGGACTGTCTCCAGTACCTCTACTACTCTCGTCCACGGAATGATTAGCTGCCTTCTCTTCTTGCAACCTGCATCGTTCTCGAGGATTCTTTTCAAAAGGTTCTCTTCCAAGATAAGGGAGTCCTACTGAGCCCAATATATCTTCAGTGCCGGTGAAAATGTTGATACTTCTTGCTATGTAGGTCGCCGATTTTCTTCATTCTCCTGATTTTCTTTGATCCTCGTGCGTGACCATTTTTCGTTGACCCTTGTAGTTCTTGAAGCTACAGCTTCCTTAGCTTTGTTGCTCTGTGAACATTCTACTGGGTATAACCGTTCAGACAAGGTGTCGGTTTTTCGTTGTTCACAGGCAAACTTATGGTCCTGGGTCGGTGCTATTCCCTTGTAGGCGACTCGTCCTTGTTTTCTCTCTGACTGGACTTAGCGAAAGTCCCGGAACGCTTACACGATCTGCGTGCATGCCCTGGTTCACCACTATTTCGACATTTGCTTTTTCTTGGTTTCTTGTTAACGATACCTCTCAACCAGTTAACAATCTGGTCCAGTTTCTCCTCGTCGTCACCTTCTTTTTGTATGGTATGTATGTTTGTGTTCTTGTTACATTCCGAAGCTTGCGTAACTGCATCATATTCAAGACCAGCAGTCAGGGCATCTACCAAAGTTTTCGGATGGGCTAATCGAAGCGTCTTCTGTCATGGTCGTAGGCCATCAATAAATCCTTGGATGCCCAAACATTCCCCCACGTTCTCTTATGGATAACCATATCGGGCAATGTCTACCTCGTACTCTTGAAGAGATTAGTAGCGAATTTGCCGTTGGTTTTTCTGCTGCGATTGGTACAGGTGTCCAAGATGTTCGTGACCATATCGCATGTCCAACCTCTTCTTCACCTGTTCGAAATCATTAGTTTCTTCAAGAAATATCGTCTGGAGTACATCTAAGGTGTCTCATAGCAGTGCAATGGTAAATTTCATTGCTTTTTCTTTATCGGATCAATTATTCACTCTAGCGATTGCCCCAAAATGTTCAATGTAATTGGTCCAAGAAGTCGAAAGTTGGGGCCTTGACTCGTGTAAAACTGCGGTTGTCTTCGATCTTGAGTAGTGCTTGTGTATTGTAAAATTTCATTTCTTCGATCTTCTTTTCTTCTACTAGAATATCTTTGGTTCTCGAATTTGAAATCTTTCTTTCTTACTTCTTGATTTTCTCATCAATTGTTTTCATTTTATTCTCGATATCCAATTTGAGGGATGACATTTTATATTCCTTGTCAGCGACAATGTAAGTTTTCAATGACAAAAAATCGTTCTTCATAGTTGAAATCTTCTCGCCCATATTGGTAGAAATTGACGAGATCAAGGTATAGTTGTATAGTTAAGTTTCTGGATCAAAGCAGTGCCACTTTGATTCTTTCTACTAATTGGTTCTTCTTACCAGACGTTTCCAGCTCGTCATTCATTTTTGTTTCTTCTAGGTCACCAAGTCTCTCAGCTATGTTTATGTCACTACTAATTAACTCGGATAAAAAAACTTCTTTATATAGCCAAAACGAATTTCTCAGAAGTTCTAGAAAATAAAAAAAAAACAAATGAAAAGACCTTCCTAGAAATTAGTTCTAAACAATAACATAAACATCTCGCTGATGTCTGTAAAAAGCATATCAAATGTGCCGCGAATTTGCCAATTTTTAGAATTACATTACAATCGGACATTACCGGCTTCACGGTTCATGTCGTGGACTTGTTCGTAGCATTATCTCCTTATATGGAACTTTCTCCTAGAACTGATGGTTATACGGGACTAGATGCTTAACTAATAAAAACCTAAGAGTGTTTCAGAACGACTATATTAAAAATAAAGTCAAGTTTCTGATCTCTTAAATTGGAGACAAGATTTAAAATTTGTTTTTTAGCATATCACAAATCCATCTTTAATATGTATTGATGGTTGCATCTCGATTTTGTAAGTCGAAATTTATGGATCCTGGCAAATCTAATTGGGTTGATCAGATATTTTTATGGAAAAATTGCATTGTTGTCAGTTTTTGGCAAGTGTGTAATGTTTAAATTGGATGTGATCACTTAGAGTAAGGAAAATATTTATAAACATACTTGGAAGAAGAAAATATCTGGTTTTGATTTATTGACGTCCACAACTTCAACTGTACAATATATGATTCAATTTTGAATAATTCTTATTCAACTCATAGATTTTTTATAGTGTAACATATATGAACAGCGTCCTAGTCATTGCGCCTGTAACAGGACAGCAAAACGGGGGAGATGATGGAAGAGGCAACACGAGAGAACGACATTTCGTGATAGATGAACCTCTAAATCATGGAAATTTTGACGTGGTGACAAGTTGTTTAAAGCTCGGACATGTATCAACGAAAAACTGACAGCTGCCTATTGTGATGAAAATTAAACCAACAATAGACTTTGTTGCAAGTTATTTCATCGCGATTTTGCGGTAGAAGTGGTTTATCAATTCAAGTTTATGTGTTTGGGAAAATGAAAAGTACATCGATACAAAAAACGATCCACTCGCATAATAATTTGTGTATGTATAGTATAAAGTAGTTTCCACAGAGGGATATTATATTTTATGGTTAGTTCAAATGCGAGAGTTGATTTTTAAGTTTTAAGATATGGCAACACTGATATGATATGTCAAATTTTCAATGGTGAACATACTCAGGGGAGATGAAACATTTTCGTGCGATAATTTTGTATGAATTTAGACGTGTATCAGGATGCTGATAAACTCGCTTCGATTTTTGGTATTAAGCACCATCTCGAGTCACCGTGATTAGCTGATTTTCCCAATTCAATCGTAGTCACACTTCGTAACTGGATAAATTTCATAAAGGTCGTACAAAATCGGTTGTTATGCCGGAAAATATAGTTGCTGTGCATAAACTGATATTGCAAGATCGTCATGTGACATACCGTGAGATTACGGCATACTTGGGCATTAGTTCCACTCGCATACATTTAATATTGCACGAACATTTGGCTGTCAATCAGATTAATTTGTGTTGTATATTGCATAATTTGGCAATCGCACAAAAAAACCTTTCAAATCAAAAGTTGTTAGCGCACAAAGCACTGCCACCATCGCTACCGTTCCATTAAAGCATCGTAGAACGTTTGATTCTGAATTGTACATCAGTGTTTGTTTACCAGAAGTATTGGTAACCAATCGCTGAAACGAATCATTCTTCATCACGACAATTCTAGCTCCCATACATCAGTTCAAACAAAAACGGTTTTGAACAGTCAAAAAACATCGAATTGATGGGAGTTATCCGCCGTATAGTCCTTGTTTGGCACAAATATTAATTTGTGATACATTTTTTCCTTTTATGGAACCTTCCATCTTAAAAACCCATTGCTCTAGGTACAGAATTTTTGTTGTTCTGATTATGGGACTTTTCACCCTACTTGTCCCAAATAGCACCCAAATTCTCACAAAAAATTTATAGAGGAGAATAATTGGAATGACCTTTGTCTTACAAATATACCAATAATCAAAATGATAGTGAGGTTTTGGCATACTATTGGAAATGTTTTCATTTCAATCACTGAACTAATGATTTTTCAACGTTAACACTGCATTATGGGTACGATACATTGAGAAGAGGCAAAATCAAAGTCAAAGGAAGACTTCGAAGGAAAGTGGATACGTTCTTTTTTAGAAAATAATTTCCAACGGTAGACAAAGTTGTTTCCACGGTTAGAAACTATAAGGATTACCCCGAAATGAGTCAAAACATACTATGGAAACTGTTTGGAAGTTATATTATTTCATATGAAAATATTTCAACTGTTTGCTGTCAGTATTTCTTAAGGATTTGTAAAAATACAAAATATATAGGGTGACCCTTATGACATCACAAAGTTTATTATTTTTCCGGAAAAAGAAAAGATCTGACAACATTTTAAATACCACTAAAACACCGGCCGTATCACAAGATCTTTGTACACAAAAGTTTATAAAAATCGTACACGCCGATCATTGAGACGTTCCATACATAAAACTTTGTACTCTGAATAATTTTAATCTATTTATTATCATTTTTGGTTTATTAGAAAGAGCTTCAAATCAAAATGTGTTACATTATGACCAAGCTTAAATTTGTCACGTGTGGGTATGAATCAAAATTTCCTAAAAGCAGAACTCTAGTTACAATCAACTTATGCCCCCACGTCAAACGTGTCAAATGTCCCTTCGTAATTTTATGTAAACTGTCTATCTTCGACATGTCCCATATGAATATGAAACTTTTGATTGGATTTTGGAAACTCGTTTGTAAAATTCAATTCCGTCCTTGTCGTCAGTATGGGAAAATATTTTTTTTACCCTATCCTCGATTGACTGTCGTTTTGTCTGTTCTGTTTTGCGGGAAACGCTAGATGAAATTTTGCAAATGGATAATGGAAAATTTCGGATTAAATATTTCATAGAATACACGCTTTTAAATTGAAATATTTCCATACGGGACCGTGGGAATGCAAATCAAACGCGAATCGGCTCTCGCGTATTTTTTGAATTCATAGAAAATTGTTTGTGGCTATTATTAGAATTTATTATGAAATATATCAGGGTTGTTTGTATAGTAATTTGTGCTATTTTTGATAATAAACAAAATAACTTTGATATCCCTTATTTGTCCTATAAACATTTTGTAGCATATACGTTGTGTTTACATAAATAATTTTGAAATAATATTTCTAGTTATTTCGGTGATGAAAATGTGTTAATTGAAACTAATACGTCAATATTTTTGGTATCTGTATAAATCTGTAAATCACATTTTGAAATAAATTTGGTCATCATTTGGTAGTGATTTTACAAAATCATTCGGAAGTCAGTATATCGAGTCCAATTTGTCTAAACTCTTTCTCAAATGATTTAATGAAGATCTTTCAACTCATCAATTATCAGCTTTCATAATCCAGAGGTTGAAAATAACCCCCTAGATAGAAATCTACCCTTAATGTAAGCAAAGACGTGGATGATTGATGTATTTACCTGTAGCTCAGAGCATGTTTGTGAGCGCATAGAGCTTTGTTTAAAGGAAGCAAATAAAAAACCAAAAAGAGGAAATTAGAAAGACTAACAAATATTTGAGAAAATCTCAATTTGTAAGAGGGTATATGTTATATATATATATATATATATATATATATATATATATATATATATATATATATATATATATTACAACATTCAATTTAGCGCAGTTGTATCAGTCTAATAATATACAAGGTACTTTCGAAGAAATGACAATTTTTATTTCAAAAATATTATCGAAACTAACCATTTAACATCAATTTTTCTATTACAAAAAGAATTACGTATTTATCTAATTTAGTTGCGTTTTTTCACTCATTGAAAAAATTTATTTTATATACAGGATGAATCAAAACTTACGTCCAATATTTTTATTATAATCTGTTTCTTATAAAATTAAATTGTGCATAACTAATTGTCGACGAAGTTTAGATTCTCTCGATGATTGTTAGAACCAATAGCAGCAAAATAACGGTTAAATTTTGCTACAAATATGTTAAAAGCTCCATAAATGATACAATAATGGAAATAGTAGAGTGAATGAAAAAAAGACAAAGACCATGGTGGGAAACGTGGTTACCACAGGATTTGTAGTGTAAAATACACAAGAAAACTGTGTTACATAATCGCGCCAACTGTGAATTTGGGATTTTATCCACACTTTTGGAGGATTCTCCCTTTCTAGAGAGCCTCTATAACGTGAGTGACCAAGAAGATTAATTAGGTGACTAGTAGCAATATCTATCTAGCATAAAGTTATTTCTATAGTAATTTATAACTTGATTAGTTCAATGTAATTGAGTAGTTGATCTCGTTTATGATTAAGTTTAATTAAAAGATTCATTTCTTGTTTGGAAACATCATCAAACTTCCTAGTTTGTTTGATTCAAGTTTAGAAATCTAACTAAAACTATTTTAATGATAAATTCGATTTGGAGAGTTGATAGAATTGTAGTTTGTTGTCTTCTGGGATTAAGAACTAATATTAGACTAGAAGGTGATTTATTCGACTTTTGACTAATTGAAAAAGTTGTTCTATCTATTGGTAGATTTTGGATAAGTTCACTTACATTACGCTCCAATCAGTTTCTTTAAAAACACTATTTATTGTATGCTTATCTAACAGGAAGCTGTTAAATTATATTATTATAGAATTGATTGGAAAAATAGTTAAGCGAAATAACTTTAGAAGGACACAAGAAGAACGAATACTGGATACACTGTTTACACTACTACTACACCAAATCTCTCAATTACACTGTTTGATACCAGTTTCGATAACCAAGTTATCGTCTTCAGAGTTAAACTATTTACCTTCAGTCTCTGTAGACGATAAGTTGGTTATCCAAACGCGCGTCCGACAGTGTGATTGAGAGAGTTTGTTAAGTGTTAATATAAACAGTGTATTCAGTATAAATATCACCAACGGTTCCAGAAATTTCAGCTTAGTAAGAAGAATGTATGTTTAGTATCATCTGGCTTGTGTATACAATACGTAAATTTTGTGAAGATACCGTCAGAAGATGAGTAATGTAAAAGTTCATAACTCCACACTGCCTTTCGGTCTTTCATCAGTAGTCGCGTTCACTCATCTTCTTGTTGTTCTAAAAGTTCCACGGGGACTAAAACTTCTCCTTCCCATATAGAAGATCGTTGCCATCAGCAGTCATGGTCCGTGAATGTTTGTTCGCCTTTAGTTTTTAATAGCGCTTAAAAAAATTATGACTAAACTTGAATGCAACTGATGCTTTTAAGTTCCTCTTAATTTATTATATCAAATTATTGTTAACACAGAATTGTATGAATCTATTTTATAAAGAAAATACGACTCGAACTGAAAATTCTCATTTTGATATTGTGTTCTGGCGGAAAGGCTTCAAGACAACATTCATATCCACGAGAAAGACGGCCTGACAGCTTTTATTTTCTGGATATTCACGTCATATTTTCTTACATGCTACCCTTAAAATCCCGAGGGATTTTTTGATGCCACTAAAAGTTACAAAACCGACGTAAAAAAAGTACTTTGTATTCGAGCGGCGCATCAAGTCTGAAAGCTTTTTTCATTGGCTATTGAAACAACTCACCAAAGGGAATTCTATTAAATACAAATATTTAACTTGAATAGTTGGATGAATATCGCTAATAGATATTCCGAATTTCAGATATACCTTGTATATATCTAGATAGATACGTTCTAATATATGATTCATAGTGTTAAACCTAACTCGACATTGATTGTGTTTGCTCCATCACGTGATTACACGATGATAACGTGTACTGATTTTAATAAAATGTACTGTATGTTCAGATTATCTTGTAATCTTGTAATAAAATATCTAAAACAATCAAGAAGTCAGATTTTTTTAATATATACTAAAGTTTCATCACATAAAAATACATTTCTGCCTTTTTTTTTTTTATTAAATATCAGCATCATTGACGTCGTTGCATCTGTAAAATTCTTAGTGCTTTTCATGGACAATTATTTGAATTGAGCGTCCTACTGTTTTGCGCTGGGATCAGTTTCCAAAGAACTGAACTTATTTATCTCCTTAACAGTCTATTATGTCCTTATTGAGTCACATCTCCGATATGTCCTTCCCTTCTGGTGGTACGTGTGGTGCGACTCAATTTGAGCGGAGCACGACCTTTACCTACCTACTCCACGTACAGAATTAGTTAAGGGCTCAATATTTTACAATGCAAAAAAAATGCACAATCACTTGCCAATTAAAAGTGCCGTCTAAACTGTAAACGTCTCCTAATAATTTTGTTTCCTCCTGTATATTTATTTCATTTATATTTTTAAGTTTGTTATCTCTTTCTTTCTCCCTCTCCCACTCTCTCTCTCTCTATATATATATATCTATATATCTATATATATATGGTTTCTTGTTGGGAACGTGGCAATGAAACACCAAAGTGGATTAACTTCAATATATTTTCCGAGCTTTCGAATACTTATGTATTCATCATTTGGGACTGAAAGTATGGTGAATATACGATATAAGAAATATGTATAAAAATAATGAAATTTCTACTCACAATAATTAATTAATCTTTATACACATACTTATATTGTATGTGACCATAATTTCAGTTCCATTCAGTTCCTTCAATTTATTTCACACTAATTTCATATAATGTAATTTAATTCTACTCCAATAATCAAAATATCACTTCGTTATCCTCAATTTTTGGGGTGAATATATAATTTTAGTGCTCTATATATAATAATAGGGATGGTACAAAGCGTAAGGGAGATACAAATCTTGAAGGAAACCGCGTATACGTTGGAGGATTATTATGAATAACTTCTCTAAAAGAAAATGAGAAATAATTATTTTTATTTCAACCCTTATACCACATTTGTGGATAATATTATGTGTTTTTTCATTTTTTTTCACACGCTCAGTATTCCTTTCATTATTAGACTTCGTTATCGTTAATCTATTATTATTTTTCTTTTCAATATTCTTATTTTCTTATCAAATCAATACAGCTGTGTTTGTTCTATACAAGGTATTCTGGGAAGCCAAAAATTAGTAGATGATGTAAAAATAATGATGTGACATAGGAAAAATTTCCCATAGGACCCTCGTTTCTGAGTTATAGGCATTTGAAGAATATTTTCTAAATTGTACATTCAAACATTATGAATTTTTAAGGGATGATTACATATATCCAAGTAGTGTGTTTGACGCAATAAATAATTCTGCATTACTTTCTGAAGGCCAGTTCTGAAGCCACAATTTATGGTTTGGGAACCATTAGCCATAAAGAGACATTCTGAAGAAAAATATCATAAATTTTTAAATCGTTGTACATGCCAAGGAAACCGTTCTCCATAAAGGAACATTCTGAAGAAAATAATTCGTTACATTTTTTACAAAGGGTTTCCCAATTGTAAATTTTCCGCTTAAATACTTTTCACATTTTAGATTTGGCTCGTCCCATGTATTTATCCTGGCTAAATCCAAAATATTAAACAATACTTGCAAAAGCCATCTCCGAGATTTAGATTTTTCCGAATAATTTCTGGCAATTTGGTGTACGCCAAATTTGGTGCTATTATACAATCGAATTGTCTTCGGTGTTCGGGTGTCATTTCTTCAACTTGTACGGAGTAGTACATTGAAATGAGAATCATAACTTTCTTGATTTGGCTTTGTAAACTATCAATATACAATTATATGAGCGATAGAGTTTAATTGCTAAAGGTGGGCGCGTAAGAAAGTTATCCGTGGTTATATTTCTCCCACATCCTGCATACGTTTCTACTAATTTGATAGTGACAAACTCTCCAAAAGGAGCTGACGGTTCTCGACTTTTATCCCAAATATGGAAACCGGTTTATTATATATTTGCTACATCGGATACTAATCAAAAATTCAATCCTAATTTGTCCGGTTTATTGGGCATCTATTGATTCAGGCTTACATCTCTAACAGTTGCTGTTTATATCTTTATATTCGTATTTTTTAAATATCTTATCCCTAGACCTTTTTCATGTGGTCTATTCAATGGAAACTTTGTTTAAAAACAAAATATTCAAAACGATTCAACCTATCGTGGTCTTTTTCAAAATATCTATACTTAAATAACTTCTTTCCTTGATGTACCGTATATTGTCCATTCAAATTTTGAAATAAAACACTTGCGTCTCAACCGTTTTCTATTTCTGAAAAAGTAAATAACGTCTAGTCGACTTGTGAGATAAGAATCGAATATAAACCCTATAAGACCTCTTTTTATGACCCCCTCTATATCTAACTTTTCCACTCCAAGAAGATCTAAATGGCACGTAAATTCGTAGTTAAATAATTCTAGAAATAAAATTATAACAGATGAATTATTCATATCAACTAACTTTGGTAATTTCAAAGTTTTCAAATGCCGAAATTTTGTAAATAATTTTTTATATTCATGTTTTCTTAGAATGTGAGCTAGATACTTATGGAAATTGTTACATTCTCTACGGGGTTAAACTGTTGACCAGTTCTAGCTTTTACAACAACATTTATCTTTTGTTTTACCCAACTGGGTATAGGACAAAACTAATTAACTAATCATTTATACCGCGTTTGTAAACTTATTAACAATTTAACGTCAACTTTCCAGTTTCAACTAAATTTCGGATAAAGTTACAAAACAAACTTGCTTTCAAAATATTTGTATATGCAAGTAATTCTCATTTTAGTTGAATACACAATTTAATCATGAATCAACATCAAGTTTTTCACAACTTATTTAGAATATCATAAAATTTTCTAAAATATATCAATTTTATATTATTTTTTTTTGCTAAAGATATTTCTTCTTTGATCCTCTAAACAAGTTATCGACAAATCGAATTGAAATGAAAAACCAAGCCACAGCTCTGCGAAGTCATTTCTAACACCCTTGTTTATATTACATTTCTACACAACCTCACTTTATTATCGATTAAATTTTCATTTTGGAAATGTTTGTATGTAAATAAAATTATTTCCTCGGGCTTAACAAATTTCAAATCAAATCTTTGAGGACCTGCTCGAATCAAATTATCTGACTCTCTTTTGGTGTGAAATATAATTTGATGCATGTACCCCCACTAGATTTTTACGAAATTATTTAATTTTTTTCGAAAATATTCTTCTTCCATTTAGAATGATTAAAATTATGGTTTTTCCGAAATCAATTTCAGAAGACAGTTATGCAAGGATTAATCAATATTTCATAAATACGCACGGCACTCATACCAAATTAAAAACTGAAAAATAATGTTTACTCCCCGTATAAACATCTAATAAATCTTCAGTCCACGTGGACTCATCATCTCCACTGATTACCAATAAAGACAGGTATGAATTTAATAATAAAGATTCAGATATACAAACACAGCAAGTTATTTTGAATATATTCGAATGTTTAAAAAAAGAGAATAAGAGTATAAGGGGTTGCTGTGGATCATTCCAACCGAAAGCTACTCAAGATTTTGTATGTAGAAGGGGCTGCGACTTTAGAAATAATACAGCAAAAGGTAGAAAATTGTCCAGAATAAATTCATACCAGTTTAGAAACATTACGTCAAGTTTTGTCAGCATGTGGTTTTAAACACAAAAAAAACTGAATAAACGGATGGTAATAACGGAATGGTCCAGGATCGTTCGATGGCAGATTATTTGCGTCAAATAGAAGAATACCGAAGTTCTAATAGACGAATGGGGTACTAAAAGGGCCCAGTGCACGTCTGGTACTCTGTTTAAACCAAACTCCTTTACAGGTAGGTACATTTTACTTATCTATTCACGTTTTTTTAATTTAATATTCAGTTAACGAGGTACCAAATTCCAAGTAGGACTACAATTAAGTACATCTATCTAAATAACAGCGTATAATGCCGTCCAATTTATAATGATTCGATTCTCTTTTAACTAATACTTTCTCGCATAAGATATTTTTGAAAAAATAATAAATATATAAAATGAGGTACCCACGCCTATGATAGATCAAACAAAATTGTCGGCAAGGGTTAATATAATCTGCAATTGATATTGGAAGAGATATACAACCACACTAATTTTTGAAGGCCAGATCAATCAACGAATCTGCTTCTAAATTGGCCCAAATACATTTTTGAGCTCAATTATTGTGACATATTGTTTATTGTCAACTAAATCTAACCAACAACAGGTTCTTGCCCAAGGAACACGAGTACCACTACAATAGCTTTTTCCTGTTTCGAACCAGTCCTATCCCATTTTACCGACATGAGTCTGAGCGTTGTTCTATTGGAATATCTATTGTATACTACGTACATTTCCTCTCCAGAAAGTTCTAAGACTGAATGAAGAGCTTAATACCTCTTAAGAGGAGATTCCGACTTATATTATGAAAAAATGAATGATAACAGCAAATTACTACTCTAGTGATATTTCTTGCAGCAATGTTATCCGCTTTTCACATGAATACCAATTCAATATAAAAAAGGAATTGGTTCAAGATCTATATACTAAGATTTTCACCAGTTTCTTGTCCGGAAAGCATCCATCTTTGAAGGTTGTATGAGAGCCGTGATTGGTCGAGAGGATGTATAGTTACTAGATCGAATAAATTAGCCAAAAGCTGATATGAAAGTTAGTATTTCCCAGGTATCAGGATGTCGTCTCTCTCTGGTCAATATTTAGTCATTTTCTATTTCATATGATAAAAAAAATCACGTCCTGGAGACGTAACAATAACGTTTCATTTTACAAAGTCCTTGACATCTCTTATAGACGTACTTTCACGTTAGTTTTGTTAGTTTTGTTAGGAAAAAAAATTTGATTCATATTTGTTCTTATCAGAAGCAATTTTGAGAACAAACTGTAAGATTTTTACACCACATCTCGCTCAAAAATTCGAGGTATTGCTTTCAGTAGCACCAAGTCTTTCAATTCTTGCCGAAATTTTAATTTTCGACCGTTTCTTTCATTTGATCTATACTGGAATCGGATATCTTAAATGATTTAACACGACTTTACGTTATCGTCGACTCAGCTCTTTCTAATGAAAAACAATTTCCACGAGTTATTTTCAATCTGTCTCTTCATGTAATAACAACTTGTGTTTCTCACCAAATTCAACCCCGATTCGAATTCTAAGATGAGGTTGTGCTATAGTTATGTTTCTTTTTCGTATCTCATCTCTTTTAGTGCATTGTACTAAAAATATTGAATAAAATGATACAGATTACCAAAATGTGATATTTAAACAATCACTTTCGTTTTAAATATCGATAATATCTTCGTAAGAGTTAATGGGTGTTAAAATGAGTATTTCAATAAAGTTTTCGTACATTTCAACGAAACTTTCTCTCAACGAAATGGAGTGTATTCATCTCGAAGTTGACGTACGTTTATTACAACTTTTTGTTCAGACTTCCCGACGATTTAAAACGTTCACAGGAAGTTCAACTCCGCATAATATTTTCATTTA
The DNA here is from genome assembly GCF_026250575.1 of Diorhabda carinulata. Taxonomy (NCBI): domain Eukaryota; kingdom Metazoa; phylum Arthropoda; class Insecta; order Coleoptera; family Chrysomelidae; genus Diorhabda; species Diorhabda carinulata. The sequence continues at coordinate 10,566,003 of NC_079472.1, read as the reverse complement.
GCCTAAATTAAAGTCGTTGGATACAGATGAACCGGATTTAGCTTTATATATTTGTTCATTTTAATAAAATTGTGGAAGGATCAGGGATTTAAACTGAAAATGTTTACTATATGAAAAAATTATGATAATGAACCTAGCGGAAGATACTTACTATACGTTGTGAATGAGAAAAATAAAAACAATTTCGAATCGATAAATGATGATATTGTGTTGAAATATGTGATTACTCTAAATTTTTGGCGCCTCTCCATGACCTAAGATCTACTTTACTTCAAACCGTCCCGAAATTTCATATAAAAAACACATCAGGCATGATAAATATGTTGAACGAAACGTTTTCTATTAACTATCGATATTTTTCTATATCAACTGATATTTTTCCGAATCATTTGTTCTTCTTTTCGTTCAGTTAAACACAAAGAACGTAATATTTTACGAGATGTGACTATTAGGAGGTGATAGTGTGGGGTAGTATACCTCCCAAGAGATCGCCAATTCCTGCTCCAAATCCCGTGTTGTTACTGTAACATGCAGTGATTCACGTTATGCCATTTCAACAGAGGCGACTCGTTATAACATAGAATGGTATATTATGGCGAAAGCGTCAAGAGGCGAATTCGTCAAAATTTCAAATCCACGCACCCGGCAGAATTTCAAATAAATATGTTTTAGTTTAGTTTTTAAATTATTTATAATTATATTCATAATGATCACAGTTCGTCTTCAACTTGTGTATCCAAACAAAGGGGATCGATATTGAATAACTAAGCTGCTTACCGCAAACAATGTTTAGCATGGAACAAATTGGATGGTCTTCGAGACTTCAAAAGGGAAAAGGGTATAAGATGGTTGATTTGCGAATGATTGTGAAATGGAGTGGGATACGAATAATCAACTTTGTGTTCTTTGAGATGTAGAGAATTAAGTAGATATTGTATTTTTTCTAATCGTTAAAATTTGTTGCTATAACAAATATATGAAAATTTCAAATAAGAAAACGCGTATTTGGATTATTTGTTTTAACAATTTACAACAATTAAAAAATATATTTTTATCATATTATTAATGAAATAAATTTTTGTATAGTAGATTATGTTATTACCTAATAATTCTTGAAAAAAAAATTTCAAAACTATATAAATTTTACCATAATTCTAGGTAAAAGTTAAATCATACTCTAGATTATATTTAGAACTCACATACTAGAAAATATTGGAGTAAATAGAAAAGAAAATAGGACAGGATTGTTTAGAAAATCTATTTTTGAAATTTTTACACATCATTTTCAAAAATTTGCACGGGATTTTATTAATTATGAGATGAATTTATTGCCGTTATAATCTGATACATTTTATTTTCATTGAAAAGTGAGAAAACAACCTATATTTGATTTCTTTTCAATTTGACCCGTCTTGAGATGAGAAACAAGTTTTTTTTTACTTATATACGTAGTGCGATCCATAAGTTGTTAGTCTAACATACAATGTGGTCCATATGTATGGAATAAATTCTATCTTAGCGTTATTATGTACTATGTGAAAAAAACCTTGAGAATCTAGATTTTTATTCTGAAACTAGCTGACCCGGCAAACGTTTTTCTGCTATATAAATTATATCTACGAAATATTCTTCTAGTTCACTAAAAATTACTAAATTACTATAAATGTTGTACAGACAATGGAAATATTCTTTATTAAAGTAACGGATATATTTCAAATTAAAATTCTTGCTAGCTGCCTAGACATTAAAAATAATTATTCATATTTTTACTATTATTTGGACGGTAAAAAATTTTATTCGTTTGCTCATTATTTGACTTACCAATAATAGGGCACGTATATTTATTAAACACGTACACGTTTCTGTTTTGATTTGAAAATATTTGTAAAAAATGTTAAGTACAATATATACAGATACGACAATGGCCGTTGTTAGCGGCCGTTTATTTATATGAGAGTGGAAACTACTGTCTTTTCAGTTATTAATAAATAATTATTGCACTGGAACTTAATGATAAATTTAAGATGAGAGTAAAATTAACATGAGAGTTGCACACAAAAATCAAAATCAAACTTATAACAGTCACTGCTACGATCGATACAAAAAGGAAATTATCGTACAGTAATTATAATATTCGATGGTCATCTTGCAATCGCATTGCGGATCTGTGGATAAAATGAAAAAATAAAAAAATCGCGATGGAAAAATAGGGTTTTATCCTAGAGGGAGAGAAAATTCAGAGTAAGATAGTATTTTTTTATTCTAAGTCATGGCAAAAATAATAAAAATCCTGCCAAAAAACTTCAAGTATATAATTAACAAATAAAAAATAGTAGAGGGTATGTATTTTTGAAGCTGTATCATAAAAAATGATAAAATTTTATCTAAACAATAAAAAAATTAGGTTTGCACACAAAATTTTATGAGAATCGGTTTCGGATTCAATTATAAATACCGCGGCACAAAAATTTAATATATTAGATTGATGATTTACAGTATTCTATTATCCCCTTCCAGCACCTCCTCTGAATTATAAGCACCCTCTAGACGCGATCATAGCTGAGAAAATTAATTTTTAAGATGAAAAACGCGATTTCGGAATTTTCGTACAACATTTTGTATAACCTCAGGGTTTATTTTGTTAATGTCTTCTGTCTAATATACTTTACATTTTAAATAATCCCATAAGAAGTAATCAAGAGGAGTCATATCGGGGGATCTATCCGGCCATTCGATCGTTCCACGTCTTACAATCTACCTATTGGGAAATACCTCGGTGGAGCTCCGTCTTGCTGATAGTAAATAGATCGATCTCATTTGGATAATTAACATCAGGAAAAAGTCTTTTTGATGTAGACTAAGAAGTTAATAAAACCATTAACTTTGCCCTCAAAGAAATAAGAGCCAATAATTTTATTGTTAATGATACTAGCCCAAACGCTCCCTTAAATGAAACGTCGGTTCATCAGAAAAAAATACTTCATTGTGTAGACGAACACAACTGTGAGATTGGATGAACCTGATTTCTTTGACAGTAGAACGGAAGGGAAGAACTAAAAAAGTAAAACTGTTAGCTACGCTGACGCGGTATCATCTTATTATTGTTCTAATTTCACGATGACTTTGCTTTCACCATGACAGTCACAACAACATTGCTACCTGGTTTTTCAATATTTTTTACATGTCAAGTTTCAGAAGACGTTTTTCAATTTTGCTAACTGTAGACTGCGAAACGTGTTGACCCATATAGGCGCGCAGTTTCGTTATTTAATAGCCAAACTTCATACTGGTATCACACATGACTACCTACTACTGGGAAATCACAAACCAATGTGCGGAATGTGCATCAGTAGTTAACTGTGAAACCCAAAGAAACTTATGAACTACCTGAAAGACTGTAAATTAAGTAGTATAATAGATAGAAATTATTGAATGTGACTTAAATGTGAATTAAACCTCAATTCTTTGAATTCTAGGCAAGAATCGACAAGCTCCTCAAAGTAATAATCAACTACTGACACCACCTCTTCATTGCTAGAAAATATTTGACCACCGAGCCATTTTTTCAAGCTTAAGAACAGAAAATAATCTAAGAGAACTTGAAGAATTTGCTGAATGAGATAGCAATTCAGACTTTAATTCATCAATTTGGCAATACTGGATCTGTGAACTGGTGCATTATCTTGACTTTCTTTTTAGTCAAATGCGGTCGTTTTTGCTTGATTTCTTCGCACAAACGTTGCAATAATACTTGTTGTTGATAGTTTTTACATTGTCAATGGAAATTATCCTACGTGCATTCCAAAAACCGACCTTGTCTGCAGATGAAACGGTCTTTGCTTTCTTTGGAGCCCGAGATTTTTCAGTTCGTTGCTTTGATCGTTCTTTTGTTTCGGGTGTGAAGTGATGAGCCCATGGTTATGAAACGGAGAAAAATTCGGATTTTCTTCTGTGAAACACTACCAAACACTTGATAGAAACATTTTCACGACGCTGTTTTTGTTCGTGCAACTTTCTCGTGTCCTAATTTTCAGTTAATATGTGATGTACCGCACTTTTTACAATGCCTACTAAGTCTTCTAGCTCGCGCAGTTTCAATCGACGATCATCCAGTACCAATTTTTGGATTTCTTCAACATTCTTGGAATCGTCACCTCATTTGGTCAACGACTGCGATGCTGGTTTTCGCAGGTCGTACGGTCTCGTTTAAACTACTTTTTCTAACTCAGTAGTATTTTTGAAATAACTACCGTCATCTCTAGGTCAGGCCAGGTACTTCTGATTAGCAATTCACGTATAAATCTATATATTCAGCCCCATAGATGAAAATTTGTCAGATTTGTTATAACAAAGAACTATTTGTTTATAAATATCTATTTCATATTACGATGCTTAATTAATTAATCCCATCAAATATCAAATAAACAAAGTTTGTTTTCATTTTTTAACACACTTTTCTTTCGGAAGTCCATAATTTTTGATTCTATTACATTTCTCAATTCATCGTTTATTGAATCAACCATTTGACAAAGGACTTGAAATACCTCACAACGAGCTACGCCGTTGTTCTGGAATCGATTATGTTTAGCCCATGCGACACATTATTTAATAATTTCGACTGTTACATTCAAGCTTGTATATGTTGAAGTTCACTTTGTGGAATCCACCACAACCGCAGTTTGTATTCTGATACACTATTCCGAGTGGGTTTCTCGAAACTTGGTTCCCAATTTACGAAACTAAATTAAATACTCATTGTATTATTTTATATATAATTCAATTGTTTATCAACTTAAAATTTGAAAAATTTGCTCCAAAACTCTTATATCGTAATGGAATATAACCATAAATTCGATGGGAATTTCGCTGGTACGTTAAGAAGATAAGAGACTTAAAATTGTATGACTGTGCTTATAATTGCGTTAAAAAGCTTTTCCCGTTCTCCCGATCATTTTAAACGAGAAAAATCTTTTGAAAAGTTTTTTCTTATTCTTTTCATCTTCAAAGCTTTCGTAGTGGGTTGAAATTCAGTTAAATGCATTACTGTTTTCTCGTATTCTTTGTTCGATCTACTGTCGAAAACACATTTTTACAAGTATTAACAATAGAAAATAGAAATAGAAGAAAAATTACAATTCGTCTCGTGTTCTTTGATCACTTTGTGATTCCCCGATCGACTTCTCGAATTCCAACGGCCATTTCTTGATACATTTTGAATCAGAGATGGAAACAGGTCATCATGTAAAGTTATTATTTCGATTTTGGACTGTGAAAATGATGTAAGGGCATTGAAGGGTAGAAAATTTGGAGATGCAATGATCATAAATATGGAAAACAAACGTTTGATGAAGACTGTGAACTGGCATTAGAAGAAAAATACCCAGCAAGACCTAAACATTAAAAGAGGAAACGAGATATCAGGAGGCGAAAAGAAATAAAATACCAAAAAGGACAGAAACATCACACAATTTTGAACTGTTTTTTTATCAAAAGAGACCTAAAGTCGAGATAAATCGTCATGAAAGAAATTCTCGGATAGTGTCTTCTTCAACAATTACATGAAACTCCTGTTTGCGCTGCGATCAGTTTCCAAAAAACTGAACTTGTCCACCTATTTAAGAGTTTATTATGCACTTATTGAATCCCATCTCCGATATGCCCTTCCCCTCTGGGGTACGTGGGGTGCGACTCAATTTGAGCAAATCTTCAAACTACCAAAGAAAGGTGTTAGATATTTACTCGTACAATCAGCAGGGCTCACTGCAGGAACTTCCTTGAAAGATTAAAAATGACTGACTCCGTTTGCCTAAATTCATAAGGCCGTTACACGGCTATCCCGTTAGGAACGCGGAGCTCGACCTTTACCGACCTACTATACGTTCAGAATTCGTTAAGGGCTCAATATTTTACAAATGCAAAAAGTGCCCAATCACTTGCCAATTGAAATCAAATCTATATTATCTTTTCTTGCATTTCGCAATAATTTGAGGGCGTATTTACTGGAAAGTGCTTTCTACTCTACGAATTCTATTCTAATAATATTTAATTCTAGGCATGCTGCATACTGGTTTAATTTTTGCTATGAACTTATATTCGACTTATATACTTATCATCACCTGATACTATTATCTATAATTTTGTTACTCATTGTGGTTTTTCACTATATTTTGAAATTTTATTTGTTTTATCTTCACTTAATTATTTATTTGTTCTTGCTCCAATTTTTCCAAGCTTTCATCTACAAATTGTAACAATTTTTCGACAATAAAACATTTCTCTCTCTCCCTAATATGTAAGTTATAATGAAAATTTGTGTTATAAATATATATTCCAGTTATACTATGTCATATTTAAAAGTTCTACATATATAACTGTTTATAACTGTTATTGGAATCGAGTCCCACCTCTATTGATTTCCGATGAAAGCATTCTGCTGTGAAATTAAAAGTACGCCGTTTGTACATTCAAAGTATTTTCATTTAATCGGGAATTTCTATTTCTGATAAATGATTATTTCCGAAACTAAACAACGATGTATTCTTGTCTAACCGCACCACAACCTCCCATTTCACGATTTTGCTTTTCTTGTTCGCCTCAGTCCAATAATCGAAGTCGAAAGCTACTAAACTATACAATTTATTAACGAATGAATAAGCAAACAAAACTTTATACATTCATTCACATATTAAACTTATTTTGCACTCCGAATTAACATCAAAATACAAATATTCTTAGATAATGGAATTGTCAAATTTCCGCGTTTAAATCGTTTGTTTTTTACCTAATAAAAAATCAAATTTACCTACCAATTGAAATTAATTCTAAGAACAAAATATTTCAGTTGAAATTTTTATAATAAATTAGTGAAAATTATATCTTTAGAAAATCTCCTTATGTAACATCAATGAAAGTTTGGAAAGCATTTGTAAACAGCAATACTGATTATGTGCTAGATAACAAACAAAACGTTCTCCATCACCATAATGAGTTTCGAGGGCTATCCTTTTGCCGATCGAGGGTTTTCGTGCAACTGATGTTTATCTCTATACAGAGAAGATAAAGTATTTTTGGGGAACATTCTAAAGCGAACCTTTGAACCTTGAAAATAGATACACTTCATGTAACAGGCATCATTTGCTGTTGAATGTAATTGATTTTTTTCATTTGAGCATAACACAACAAGAAACTAGTCAAACATTTTACTAAAATTACCGAATTTCTTCGTTGCAATTTTCAACAGAAAAGTTTAGGGTTGTTTCCAATTATTAAGGGGACATTCATTAATTATGTGAGCTATTTTTTGATCAGCTGCCCCTCCTTTTAGTGAGATTTGCCCTGACCCTCCTTCCCTTACGTGAGTTTGACGTAGTTTATTTATATTAAATAAAATTCGAAGTAATAACAGATAAAACCAAAACTTTCCTTAACATATTTACTCAATCCATGGAGGATCGTTTACTTTTTGGACTGAAATAATAGTCCGCGGAAGTAAGTATATAAGGAGAAAATTAAAAAAAGAAGGGATGACAATTTTTTACGTAAGCTCGTCGACCCCTCATCGCCTTCCTAGATTTTTGACCAAATCCCGTGAAAGCTCGAAACGCAGCTTGCAAGCACATTTGAAAGCACTAAAATTCGATGATATTCTTGCTTATAACTTTTTCCGACGTACTCGCACAAAGAAATCGTAGAGTTCATATTCATAGGAAATTTTGTGTCGATTTGTGAAATGAAAATTTTTTTCCAAAAATTGAAAATTTTTTCGAAAGGTCGTTTTTTACTGGCAACCGTATTGAAAATAGCCGTATCGAGATCAAAGCATAGGGAAACATAGACTGTCTACCATAGAAAACTTACGTTTTTTCAGATTCGGAAAATTCCAAATGGCAGCCGCAAAAATCGGATATATATGCCTTTTTTCAATCACGCGTCTTTTTGGAAACATTGAAGATATCGAAATGCGGTTGGTTGCAATCGATAGGTAAAAAGTTATAGTTTCAGGTATAGAATAAAAAAAAAATTTTTTGTTAGGTTTTTCCTTATTTTGGCTTTGAAAAATGAATTTAAACATTTTAATTAAACTTGAAATTGAGTTTGGCGTTAAAAAACGTGTATTTCAAATAATTTTTTTAAATACGATAATTACGATACAAATAAGATTTGTACTGGTATTTTGCCGATCAGAAATTATAAAAGTCATCGATTCAGTACAGAAACATAATAATTTATATTTATAAATCAATTTATTTAATATATTATACATAATTTTGACGTACACAATTGCAATATTCCATATACTTACAGAGTTCACATTTACTTGGATATTTTCGTTCTTTTTGGTCTCGGAAAGCGTGGTTCTATACATTCTTTTTCGATATTATCATCAGCACACACATCTTCGTCGATATAAGCATCATTATTCATCGCAAGTTCAGAGTTATCCAATTGACTCATTTCAACTACTTATAATTTCAGCTTCTTCATCGGATTTATCTTTACTTAATGCAACAATATCTGGTTGGCTTTCGATTATTTCATTACAATTATCACAAGTTTTGCCTCGCAGATTTTAATATAAAACCGTACAATGAAGACCAACTTTCCTACAAACGCACCTGGTAGTAGAACGATCTTTGGTACAAGAGCATGAAATAATTTTCAATAATTTCACAAGGCCGTAATTGTCAATAAATCGGTCGGTAGGCTCTATTTTATCAACAATTGTTTTATCCTTGTCCTAAAATCGTAGTTGATAACACACTCTGAAAGAATGGAATTTCATGGCGGCTTTAGTTGGTGGCAAACTGACTAAATTAGAGGTTTTTTTGGCCGAAGCTTTTTGAAAACAAGTAAATCGTAATTTGTTTAATGATTCATTGTGACCTGGTTTCTCCGCATATACATATTTTATGAATTCTAACCCAGCTCTTCGACTTCAGCGTGAGTTGCATTATGGTTATCAAATATTTTCAGCTCATTCTGTAATTCTACGTGTTTACTGAAAATATCTACAAATTTAAGTTTACCTTGATTATAAAAAGCAGACTGTTACAACGGTGAAACTTTTTGGCACCTTTGCCTATTTGTAATAAGTGAATATTGTCTTCTTCGAAAGCTAGGATACATACTAGAGAATAGAATAGTTTATCGCCGAACGAACTAATTCTGCGTCTACATCGCACTCAAATTCGGTCGAGCGTGGTAAATTTACTGATTTTTTTTAATGCAGCGAGTGATACAACGTTTTTTCAGATCTCTATTTAACCAGTACACATGTGTAATAATCTAGTGCAACAATCAGAATTTAAAAATTTTTAATAGTACGGTCACAGTATGAAACGAACTTTGAGCTTCTATATCTCGAATTATAATTATCGTATTTAAATTTTTTTTTGAAATATGCATTTTTTAACGCCGAACTCAGTTCAAGTGAAATGTTTAACTTCATCATTCAATGCAAAAATGAGAAAAAACGTAACAAAAAATTTTTTTAAAAATCTGTATCTGAAATTTTTCACTCATCGATTGCAACCAATCGCATTTGGATATCTTTAATGTTTCTGATGAATCTGAAGAAACGTAAGTTTTCTATAGTAGACAGTCTATGTTTCCCTATGTTTTGATATTGATACGGCTATTTTCAATATGGTTGCCAGTTAAAAAACGACCTTTAGAAAAAATTTTGATTTTTTGGAAAATTTCAAGTCGAAATTTCCATTTAACAAATCGACTTTCGTCATCGTGTAGGGCATAAAATTTCCTATGAATTTGATCTCTACGATTTTTTACATCAGTACATCAAAATACCAGTACAAATCTTATTTGTATCGTAATTATCGTATTTAAAAAAATTATTTGAAATACACGTTTTTTAACGCCAAACTCAATTTCAAGTTTAATTAAAATGTTTAAATTCATTTTTCAAAGCCAAAATAAGGAAAAACCTGACAAAAAATTTTTTTTTTATTCTATACCTGAAACTATAACTTTTTACCTATCGATTGCAACCAACCGCATTTCGATATCTTCAATGTTTCCAAAAAGACGCGTGATTGAAAAAAGGCATATATATCCGATTTTTGCGGCTGCCATTTGGAATTTTCCGAATCTGAAAAAACGTAAGTTTTCTATGGTAGACAGTCTATGTTTCCCTATGCTTTGATCTCGATACGGCTATTTTCAATACGGTTGCCAGTAAAAAACGACCTTTCGAAAAAATTTTCAATTTTTGGAAAAAAATTTTCATTTCACAAATCGACACAAAATTTCCTATGAATATGAACTCTACGATTTCTTTGTGCGAGTACGTCGGAAAAAGTTATAAGCAAGAATATCATCGAATTTTAGTGCTTTCAAATGTGCTTGCAAGCTGCGTTTCGAGCTTTCACGGGATTTGGTCAAAAATCTAGGAAGGCGATGAGGGGTCGGCGAACTTACGTAAAAAATTGTCACCTCTACTTTTCTAATTTTTCTCATTGATAGATTTTTTGATCTTACTTCCCCGGACTATAATCAGACACGTGTCATCTGGGATTTGTGGTAGTACTGGAAGACAGTCACGGGCAATGTTTACGTTTCCTTCGTCTATCCATTCCAAACTTTCATCCACAACGGTTAAAACCTGACTACAGTTTCTCGAAATAAATACCATGTCTTACAACATCTATTATGAATAGTTGTATCATTTTCTATATTACTCTCAAACTGAATGATTTCAATAGCCATGAGATAAATTTTAACTGGAAAAATGATTTTTTAAAATAATTTTTCTGTATCTGTAATATTTTTTTTAAGTTGGCGTGAGATTTTCGATTATCTCCCCTCGGTTTAAATGAAATTTGGTGAGATTCCATTGAACCTCTCCTCCCCCATTCAGAAATCACGTAATTAATGGATGCCCCCTAATCTAGGATATGATCTGATTTCATCTTCAGTAAATAATGTAATAAGTTAGGGATTTTAAAATTTTGCTATCCTCCGTGGTATTTGTATGCCTTGGCACCCTCTCAAATAGATTTGAACCTGATTTTTTTTATAAGAAGCACGCAGAAGAAGGTAAACCCTATGTAAGTTGTAGCGCTCGGGAAAGACGTGCCTTGGTAGCTGATTCCATAGGCTTGCACATCTCCAAAGAAAGGAGTCCCTATGAATTGGTTATATGCAGGCGAACTCTATGCTCATGAGCCACGTCTGCCTGTTGAGTAAATTTTGCAAATACTGTTAAATTATGTTGGACAGCTTGGAAAAACACTTGCTGTGGTAGTATCGTTAAAACAGAGTCAGTTTTCAAGCTTGTGATCAATTCTGGATCGACTATAAGTCGAATAACTCTCTTCTGTATTGAGTCGAGCATCTTATGGTGATGCTTGGCAGCCGAGATCTAAATTTGCGAGAAATATTCTAAATATGGACAAATCTAAGTCTAGTAGAAGATTAGAAGCTATTGCGAGCAAGTTTCCAATATGTAGTGAAGACATATTACAACTTTTAGTTATTTTTTTAAAGCTCTCGATTCTGTTAATCATAATATTTTAATTAACAAATTGCAGTACTACGGCTTCGTATGGTTCAAGTCATACCTTACCTACAGAAGTCAGCTTGAAAAGTTTGATACAACGTTGTCTTCTTGCAAGTCCAATAGAATGTTAAGTGTCCCAAGGTTCAGTACTAGCCCTTATTTTGTTTCTTCTGTTTATGAACGACATCGCTTATCTAGACATCAGAGGTCCCAACGTTTGTTAAACTAAAGTTTTATCATATAGAAATAAATTGCTGCGTTTTTTATTAAATAACACTATCATTGACGTCGTTGAATCTGTAAAATTCTTAGTGCTTGTTGTGGATAATTCCTTAAAAAGGAAGTTACATATTGTCGCCTTATCTAAAACATCCTGTTCCTTCTATTTTGCGCTGATATCAGTTTCCAAAAAACTGAACTTCTCCACCTATCTAACAGTCTATTATGCCCCTATTGAGTCGCATCTTCGATATGCCCTTTTCTTCTGGGGTACGTGTCGTGCGTCTCAATTTGAACGAATCTTCAAACTACAAAAGAGTGCTGCTAGATATTTACCCGGACTAAACAGTAAGGCTCACAGCAGTGACTTCTTTAAAAGATTAAAAATTTTGACACTTCCTTCATTATTCATCTTTGAATCCGTTCCATGGCTATCCACTTAGGAACGTGGAGCACGACCTTTACCTACCTACTCCACGCTCAGAATTAGTTGAGGACTCAATATTGTACAATAAAAAAAATGCACAATCACTTGCCAATTACTATAACCCATAATTTTGTTACTCATTGTGGGTTTCTTCTGTATCTTGAAATTTGTATCTTTATTTTTTTGTTTTTACAAGCTTATGTCCATAAATTGTAACAATTTTTAAAAATAAAGCATTTCTCTCTATATATTTTTTTAACGATAGGGAAAACAATTTTCATAGGTGACTTATTAATTTAACTTCACTTTTCTTCAATACAATTGGTGGTATTCTATCGGAAGCAAAGTAATCGGGGAAATTAGGAAACCATGATTAAATTTTCCCCATAAGGAATGTTAGATTCCTTATAGAAAACCACCATTCTTTTCATGAATTCTCTAATAAATACCGCTGGAACTTGTTTGTTAGTTTTCCCGCGAATCAAGAGTTGCAACTGAAACAAACAAGCGACCCAACAAGTCGGGCTTCTTTTTTGTATACACTGCGATTGACACATCTTCTTCAGTTAAAGGTGGACTTTTTGATTTACAAAAGCCTTTGTTTGATAGCTTTTGTTACAGACCAGCGAATGCATTTGGTTGTGCCCGTTTCTGCTGAATTTGCGATAGTTGTAACCGTTTTCAGATTATGATAGAGGCATAGCATGGTTGTACGCTAGTCATATGCACCAGGCAAGACTTTAAATGTCCTGATAAAAATACAACCAGAGCGGATTAGTTGGAATAAATGAAAAGGAAAAAATTTCGTTAGCAGCATTAATTCAGTTCTATACTAATGTTTAGTTTTGAAATGCTATTTTCCACTTTATCGTAGGCTTATTTTAGATTCATGAATTAACTATGTGATAAATTTATAGCTAAATTTGTGATATTTCTAATAATTATTATTTTAATCCAATTGTTGTGATCAAATAATTTGAATTTTCGGTGTACTGTTATTAAAGACATCGCAGTCTTTATTTTCAACGGAATAAATGATGGTATTTATTTGATAAAATTTGTGAATCCTCGTGATTTTATAGCCAGACAGGTTCGCGTCAAAAGTTCAAGCAAAAAAATAATGGTTTCTTTTTTATTCGAAAGAAAGATCGTCGCCACAAAAAAACATGTAAGACGGGCAATCTAGCACACAAGTGTTTGATTTATATACGGTTTCTTCTTCTTTTTTTTGTGTGTGTGTAGAAAGGTCTTTGTAATGAAAGAAATATCGTCGTCTTGGAAATAAATAAATATGAAAAAAAAAATAGATTAATATACTGCTTTTCTAAATAGTTGAGGTAATTTTTCTTTTCGTGTACAAAACTAAATTCAGACTATCATGAGATATTAGATGTTTCGTCATTAAATTTCATAATTATAAAGGAAAAGAAACTTCATTATATAAAATTATTCAGTATCTTCTCTCTTTTCCATCTCATAAATCCATCACTGAATTATTAGGACGTAAAATGGTAAATGTTTGCAATTATTATACTCGCCAAGTGCTCATTACAAACTTCCTATGAATCAAGAGTGCCTTGACTATTTAACAAAGGGTTATATGAAGTGTCTAAGCCACCTCGGATCTGCTCGCGGCTCTACTGTTTCTGACTACTTGATGTCGCGTTTAATTATTTTATTGGGTGAAAAGAGCGGGAGATTTGTTTTATTACGCCAACTTAACAAACTTAAGACGTCGATTTAATTAGAATTCAGAGATTTTATACAGATACTTTTATGTTATACGAAGGACATTCGATGCATTTAAAATTTATAATACAACCAAACAGCGCAAGTAAAAATAAATAATTATACGTGTAATTACCAATAAAAACTTAAACACTCCTGTGTAATTTTCTTTTCATGAGGCTTCGGAGGAGTTGAGTTTTATGAAGTGCGGATTTTCAATATAAGATATGCTGGTGACACGGTCTTGATCGTTAATAACTTTTCGGGCTCATAAAGTAGAAGTAAATACACAAAAAAAATTATTAGAAGAAGGAAATCAGCATGTTTAGAGTACATACGAAATATCGATTCCTGTTAATTTAGGGCAAGATCAATGGCCGAAGTGGTATGGAAATATGACAAACGTCTTCGGTGCGAAATATTAGACAATGGACAAGCCTACACGACCTTATAATACGATCGAAAAATTGATTTCCGATTCCTAAAAGTGTCGAAACTATATGAGTCTCATATAAGATAAACTTTCGGAAGTTATTTAACTGAAGTAAGATTGAAAAATAACTTGGCATAAAAGTTTTATATCTAAAAAGATAGAGTCGATTTAAGGATATAAGATAGTGGAGTTGATAAAGATTTAACGGGATGAAAGTATTGAACTGTGTGATATAAAAGATGTTTGACGAAGGATTAATAAATTCTGATGCCTCTAAAATTACAGTCAAGAAAAAAATGCATCAGATTCGATAAAAGTTTCTAGGAGTTATGGAAGGAGCAGAATTGTAAAAGTGTATGGGAAATTGAGGATTCGAATTCTTTTAAGGGAATTTATCAAACAATAATTTACAGGCACAAAGAGTATGGAGAAAATGGGGATTGACATTATTAGAAAACTATATGAGAATGGATGAAATGAGATAAAGAATCTGTCTATAAAAGAGGATGTCCTGACTGACTGACTGATTCATTCATTCATCAACGCCCAGCCAAGGCTATTAAAGATAGAGACATGAAATTTTGAGGGTATGTTCGTATCGGTGTGTAGAGGTGCTTTAAGAAAGGATTTTGCGGAATTTCGATTTTAAAGGGGTAAAACGGAGTATGTTTGCAGATTCGATTTTTTCGTTTTTCTCGGCCGCTAATTGAAATATCGACTTCGTTTTTGCACTAAAACATTCTCCGTACAAATAGCTAAAAACCAAATTTCGGCGATTCTCAAAATTCGACTTGGAAAGGGTTCAAAGAGTTGAACAAAAATTTTTATTACGGAACCATATATTTAGCAATTCTTCATGACGAAATTTCTTTTTTAATTTTTTAAAAAGGGTTAGATATGAAATTGGGTTTCCAGCCAGCGTTTTACGCAGCCAATTCTGCATAGATATATGATTTTTTCATAATGTGAAGAAGACCGTTTCCAGAAATCATAATAATTTTGTTTCATAAAAATATCGCTCACTCGAGGCTTCAATTATAACCGGATGTGCCAGAGGAGAATCAGTCTTTATACCACGCATACCCCTCATACTTTCAGCCTACCCCTTTCAATTTAAAAGAAAGCAATTCCCTATTAGAGTCTGTTTTGCTATGACAATCAATAAATCACAAGTCAATCTTTGAAATTGACAGGAATCGATTTGAGAGAGAACTGTTTCTCCCATAGTCAATTTTATGTAGCCTGTTCACGAGTAAGTTCAGTTATTTTAGCAAAAGATGGCAATACAACTAATGTGGTTTACAGAAAAGTATTGACATAAATTATATATGATACAATATTTTGTTTTGCGTTTTTGTAATCATTGTTACCTTAATAATAAATCATTTATTTAATATCTTTATGTTAATGAAATGTACGTATGTATTTGTTAGATTATTTATCGTATAATGTGCAATTTTTGAATGATAATGTGTCTTTTCTTTATAACACTTCCAAATTGAGTCATTTATCATTGAATTATCCTTATATTACACGAGGTTTCTATAAAATAATAAATCAAATTATTTTCTAATGACTAATAATGTATTTGATAAATCAAGACAGAATATATCCTATTTGAAAAGTGTCATGTCTTAAAAAAATTCAAAATTGACCTCCTCCGACCAATGTATCCTTGAAGATGATGTTCACAGGATTTAATAGTGCCATATTATGAACCTTCCATTAGGCGCGCGGGTATTTCTAACGCGTTGTATCTAGCAGATACATATATCAAATAAATTTTTTTTTGTTATTATTATTTTTAATATATCAATACAGCAAATTTTATATGAATACTTCTTTTCTCCACTTTTAATTTAACATTTTTTCAAGTAAAAAAAATTATTATTTTATATGTAAAATGTGTAAAATTTTAATTAGGTTATCGACAGAACTAGGTTTAAAGTTACATTATTTATTCCAAATATTTTACAAACTTATAAAATTAATCGGAGTAATCACCCTCTTCAATTACTTTATTATAACATTTATTACAAATCATATTTGTATGAAGTTTTGTACATAAATGAATTCCACATTTTTTACAACAATATGCAGTCACTGACGTTTTCTTATTTTCTACATAGCATGGTTCGCATCGCTTTCTTTTACTTCCAGGTCTAGTTGTTGCCTCTTGAACTTCTTGTTGTGCTTCCAAGGTTTTGTAATTTTTGAGCAAATCTTTGGTTTGTCGTGAAAGACTTTTTATTTGGGTCCTCACTTTTAGTTGTTCGTCTAGCAAGGCTAGTCCTAATTTTTTCAAACATTCTCTTCTTGTCACAAACGTATTTTTGTTTCCAAGAAATATTACCACAGAAAAAATTACCATAGGCCACCTCTTAGTTGATCTAGCAACATTATAAGTAGCGCAAAGCTTGTCGACTACATCAACGCCGGATTTTGTACTTCTAGGAAAGGCTTCGAGATACATCTGCCGAGAACTACTGCAAATCTCCATTTTCTAGAGCTATTACATAAATAAATATTTAGCAAAAAGTTAGCCACGTATCTCGTAGATATACGCGCGACTAATGGAAGGTTAATAATAAACAGATTCCGCGTGAGGCGCCAAGTCTCATTATCACAATGAGTTATTAGAGACTGTATGCACCGTAAACAGCGCCGTAAGCCAGTATGTAAACTCATTTCTTCGAGAGATGTTACATAAATCAAAGCTGTGCACACTGATTTTTCTAACATAAGCATATCCGCAACAACTTTGATAGATACTGAATGGAATACAAGTTTTATCTTCAAATATTAAAGTCGTGAGATACGAGAAGGAAGTTAAGATTTCCAAAAGATGGTTTTAAGAAGAGGAGAAAGAAAAAATGACTTTAATTTAGTTCTGATACCGACGTATACAACTAAACCAAGCAAATAGAACGACTTTTTATCTTTATTTGAAGCCAGTGTGATTTCCAAATCGTATCTATTTATTTATCAGACTTTGCTATATTTAAGAAATAAATAGAGGAGGAAGCACCTTTACAGAAGTTGTGTGGTAACTTCCTGGTCTATCCGAATATGTCGAGGAGATGTTCTTAGTGACATCCTTGTAGTTCACAGCTAAACATTTAGCTTGTTTTCAAAATTCAAATTATTACAATGGAATATACGTTGCATAAATTCAAATAATTATATCTATCTACTGCACCATATAGATCCCAAAGTAGCTATTCTCAATTCTAGGATAGATTCCTCAGAAGCTCACAATGGCATTGCCATTATCGCAAAAAGAAGTCCTCAATTCAGATATTTCAAATAAACCTTACGATACAATTATTCTGGCTATATCAATAAAGTAAGTTCTAATAATCAATATATACAGGGTGTTTCAATATTCGACCGACAACGCTCTACCACATAGAGATCTCATTTTGATATAGGAATACCAACCCTTACGGGGCCTGATTGCTGAGATATAGGGTGTTCCAAATTTTAAACCAAAATCAAAAATTTGCCATAAATCAAGAACGACTTTAAATTTTTTTTTTAAATTTGGTGACCAATGTGTTACTTAACAAAGTAATATTTTGACACAAACAAACTTTGGAAAAATTCAACCAATAGCGCGCTGTCAGGGTTAGTTGTCACTTTTATCCCCCAATTTTTTACGCCACTGGAGTAAATTCTTTTTTTAATTTTGTTTCATGGAGCTAAAATGAACGGTGTTGGATGTCTGCAGGTAATTAAAACTACTCAATATTTCAAATTATAATCTAGTAGGCACGTGTATTTGACACGATTTTGGTAGACTAAAAAATAGAATTTTAAATTAGTCTTTACATTTTGCTGTTATAAAATGAATTTTGACCGATATGTTAATGATTTGCGAGGAAAACTGGAAAAATGCTATAATGGCAGATCGTTTATACTAAGAAAGATTTCGCAATCGTCGAATTCCACATCATTCAACATTTGCAAGTATAGAAAGAAGGCTGGAAGAAACCGGAAGCTTGTTAATTAAAAGAAATAATGCTGGAAAGCAACGTACAACAAGGACTATACATCTAGAATAATATTTTTGAAAAGCCATGTTTAAGTAGTCGAACTGTAGCTCGCGCTTTAAGAGTGGACCATTCTACTGTATGGAAAGTTTTGAAAGAACAAGCCAGTGTTCAAGTATAAGAACCAAGAGATTTTCAGGTGCGTATGGAATTTTCAATTTGGTATTTACAAAAGTGTCGTGAAAATCGAAATTTGCCAAAATATGTGTTGCATACCGACGAGGCTAGATTTACTGGGAAAGGAATTTTCAACTCTAGAAATAGTCACGTTTGGGATGAAGAAAATCCGCACTTTGCTTGTGAAAGGGGATTTCAGCATATTCGGTTAATGTGTGGGTGGGTACGGTTGGAGATTGCTTAATCCGGCCTTACATTTTACCAAATAAATTAAATGGAGCAATTTATACGCACTTCCTGGAAGAAATGCTGGACGAATTGTTGGAGAATGTACCGTTAAATATTAGACAACACAAGTGGTTTCAACACGATGGGGCATCTGTTCATTTTGCTGCAGCGGCAAGAAATTCCTTAAACAGAAGTTTTAGAGAAAAATGGATTAGTCGGGGTGGATCCAATCGCTGGCCTCCAAGATCACCTGACCTAAATCCTACCGATTTTTTTATATAGGGCTGTATGAAGTCTTTAGTGTACGAAGCAATCACCAATCTGAACAAGATCTAATAGCTAGAAATCAAGCTGCGGCAGAAATCATTCAATCTCTTCCAGATTTATTCTCAAGGACACGTTTTTCAATGATAAAATGGTATAATGAGTGTATTGAAGTGAGCGGCCAACAGTTTGACAACTACTGTAACTATTTCAATTTTATTATTGTTGTAATACAGTGTTGTTTAAATTTAATTTGTGCTATTATTATTTTTATTTTCATTGCCAATTTTGTTATTGTTGTGATATATTTTCGTTTGAAATTGAGATTATTAATAATTTTTATTTGTTTTGAACTATATACGCTTAATCATTATACGAAATAAATGAATAATCAATTAATTTGTAAATTATTAATTACGTGGGTGCAGACTTTTGTTTAGAGGTAAATTTCCACAACACCGTTCATTTTAGCTCTATGAAAGGTTATTAGTTTTTTAACTAAAAATAATCAGGCAATTTGAAACGAAAGCAAAAAAATAATTTGCTCCAGTGGCATAAAAAATAAGGGGATAAAAGTGACAACTAACCCTGATAGCGCGCCACTGGTTAAATTTTTCCATAGTTTGTATATGTCGTCGTCGTTCTTGAATTATGGCAAATTTGTGATTTAAAATTTTTTTAACACTCTATATCTCAGCAACTAGGCCCCGTATGGGTTCGAATTCCTATATGAAAATGAATCATTTATTGAGATATCTCTGTGGTAGAGCGTTGTCGGTCGAATATAGAAACAAAATCTCCACCAAATATAATATTAGGATTATACAGGGTGTTTCTATATTTCTCAAGACATTTAGCATGAGGAAATAATGATAGACACAAGGATTATCCTTCCAGGATAAAATGGAGGCTTAACCGACCTTACCTTTTGTACAGAAGGTATGGGACTTAGCTGTTCTTGGACAACTTTACCTACAGATAGTAATAGAATTTACAAAAAATAATGATTTACCTAAGGTGAACAACTATGATATATACTATACGCTAAACTCCCATAAAGGAATAGTTTAACTTTAAATTAGCAGACGGGAGTAAATATTATAACTTGCTAACAGGAAAATATGATAAACCAGATGATCCGTGTAATGTATGGAAATATGATTAAAATTATTATAGAAGCCATAGAAGCATTTATGTACCAAGGAAAAAGGGGAAAAAGTAGTGGAAAAAAGCAACCTATCATATGGTGGGTTGCACTAAGTTGATGGGGGAAAGAAACTTAGCTATCCAAAAATATCTAGATAACAGTACAGATGTAATTCTAATTTGAAATCCTCGTTTCATGTTGCTCAATATTTTCTAAGTTGCGAGGTTTTTTTTACAATTTTTGTTTTTGATAGCATTGTGTTTTCATGCGATGGCCAAATCAATCTATTTTATTTAAACATAGAAGATTTTTAATATTAATGTGGTCACTTTAAGAAGTAATTTCATACTTTCGCGGTCCCCTCGTTTTTTGGCTCTAGAAAATCGAAAAATCATCCGATTTCAATGATTTTTATTTTAAATTCTTCGTTTTCACGGCGGATTTACAAAAAAAATTATGGGAATAAAAAAATGGAAATATGTATTGGTTTGAGCGCTTTAAATTTTTTTGAAAATGAGCTCATTCATATATAATTGTTGATAACCTTTTTCCAAATAATCAAATGAAGTTGTTGTATATTTTTTCATAATCTGCACAAAAAACGAACAAATTGAAAAAAATTTATACAAAAATATTGATTTATCATGTTTTTACAATTAAAAATACTGACATTTTCTCTTAAAATTCACCTTTTCTCACATTTAATCGTTTGTACCTTTTTTATTGAATAATCAATAAAGTAATTTAAAAAAAACATTGTTGAAATCACTTATTATAATCAAGTGTACAATATTAAAAGTTAACTTTGAAAAATTGAAAATTTTCACCATTAAAAAAATGGTATCTTACAAAGGTTGACTGTTAAGTTGACATTTTTCAATTTTTTTTAAATGTTCGTTATTTTTGTGTAAATTAACAAGAAAAATGTATGAACTGCGTTTGATGGTTTGTAAAAAAGTTATGAACGATTATAATATAAGAAGTGCGTTTATGATGAACATTTAAAGTCATAAAACTATAGGAAATCTCCAGGTGAGATTTTTCCATATTTTTTTTGATAAATCCGCTGTAAAAACGCAGATTTAAAAAAATTCATCGAAATCGGATGATTTTTCGATTCTCTAGAGCCAAAAAACGAGGGGATCGCGAAAGTATAAAATTACCGTTGTTAGAGTAGCTAGTTACGTAATAACATACAGAAGGTCCCTTGAGTTGGAACTGAATTAATCAACCGACTTGGTATTACATGGATCTCACAACTTTGTACGGTAGGAGAATTGAGTTGCGAGACTTCGTTTTGTTCTTGATGGCATTTTGTTTTCTTGATGTTGTTCTTTCTTACATCAAATGGAGATTTACCTAAGTTTGAACACAACTTTTGTGGGTGAGTTTTAGTTTAAACATTTTTGGGTTTGATATTTTCGTTTTATTCGTCGTAAGTCCTAACTCAACAAGTTTGAATGAAATTAACATCAACAGTAGTACCATATCATTCAAAAATAATTTTTTTAACGCGTACCAAATTTGGTACGCTCAAGTATCGAATTAACTGATCCAGAAAAGATTTTCTGTCAAATTAGCATTCATGAGCTTATGGCACTATTGGAATAGGGGTGCGATGTATGAAACTAGAGTTCCAATACGTGAAAAGTGTAGAAAACAAAGGTTTGACTAATTAAAAATTTCTATGATAAATGAAGGATATTTTCAATAAAATAATAGTTATATTATGTAAAATTCACTGCGAAATTTGATTCGATTATATATTCCAATTAAAATCTGTGACAAATTACCAATTAAAGAGATTTATACCTCATCAAACCAACAATGGAATACATTAATTAGAACCATACAATTCAAAAATACGACGCTAATCATAATATAATGAATGTTCATTGTTGAGGAACCTCTTCTAAGATATTGCTCTACCCCCTATTGCTTTTCAAATCATATTTTCCGCTTTCGATATCCGCGCCCTCGGTGCCTTTACCGAAAAAATTTCATTCATGAACATGAATAAAACCAAAACGTAGCGAAGGGAAGGTTTGAAATAACTTTCGAGATGTTGAACAAGGTGCAAATTCCTCCATAATACAAGTTATTTTACTCGATCGAATGAAAATTACACTGTAATTTTTTGTTATTTTTCACTTAAACATATCATTTCAACTTATATAGTTAATTATGTAAAAAGTGTGTAAAATAGTCTCTTTTTTGAACGATTATTGACAATCACATAAGTCGTAAAAAGACCTTTATTGCATACAATATTTTATATTAACGAAAATTTGATCAAAATACAGAAGTTAAATAGTAATTTTCTATATGAAATATATTATATATTTACTAGCTAACCCGGCAGACTTCGTACTGCCTTATTCAATAAATAAGAAACCTAAATTTTTATGAAATATGCTTGAAACAAAATGAAAGGAATCCTTTTTTTATTGAAATGAATTAATGGATAAAGTTTTATTATTATTTTGATGTCGCTTACTCACAAAACAGAGTTTTCCTGGAATACTTGCTATTTATAAAGTTTCAATTTAACATTGACAGACATACACGGTTATGATACAGTCTGTTAATGAATTAAAAGCTTTCTGACAAACTATATTTTTCGTTTTGCTTTTTGGTACGTAAATAAACAAAAATGACGACTTTTAGACGCGCGAACACGCGACGTAAATCTCCAAGTTCATTTCGCAAACTCCCAATGATTGGCCTTGCGATTTATTTATGGTCATTGCAATGGCCAGACGTACCGGAAATTGTAAATGTTTAAAATCGAGTGGTAAATCATCGGTATACGCGGGATCGAGACATCCTTTCTATTTTCCCTTTATGATTGTTCGCAATTCTAACATAGCAATACCACTATTTTTTTGATCTGTCACTCTTTAGTTATCAGTGTGGTTATCGCGTGAGGTAGCTCTTCGCAGATTTGATTGACTGCGACGACCTAAGTCAGGTCTTCTCCTCGGCATCGTAAATTGTAATTAATCAAAGTGAGAAAAGTTTTCGCGCACGTAGCGGTAATCGTCACTCACAAAGAAGAAGAGAAAGAAGGATGCACTCTTTGTCTGAGGTATCGATCCACTTAGAAAGGGGATCGACATATTAGTTGGTTGTAAAATGTCAAATATTATGGTTGCGTTCAGAAATTTAATTTGCGATAAAACATCAAGGAAAAAAATTGTTATTCGGTCCAGCCGTTCTCGATTTTTAGAGAGAACAACGAACAGTAATTAATTTTTATATATATATAGAACATTTCAATCAAGATTAGAGCAAATTAAGAAAACAACAAACGTAAATTCGTCAAGTCTTCGTCATTTATTAATGCCATCTCAAAATAATTATTACTACAAAAGTGGAAAAATGAAAATCGGAATGAGTACGACTTGAACCTGGGACCTCCCGCATGCGATCCTCGTACTCTAGCCACTAAACTTCGGAGACCTTAATAATACGTTTTATACGCACCACTCCTTAAAGTACGTTTCTTTACATACTAGTGCGTACAGTAAGCTTTTACGCACTCGAAAATGTGTCTGTAGTACGTACTTTACGAACGGTAATAGAAAAATTTGTTTCTTTAATAAAATTGAAGTTGTTGCGTGTTTTAAAAGTTAATTTTTTGTGCTTTATAACATTTCCTGTAATAAAATTTCCACATAATTTCCGAAAATTCATCCAGTCTCAATGCCATTTGATTTAAAAAATAAGGAAATGATGCACCTAATGTCAAGATTTTCAGACATTATTTATTTAATCTAATCAACCAGATACTTTACGTCTTTTTTGGTAAATGTTGGAATTTTCTTGGGATTAATGCTATTTTTATTTGATATATGATATTTGCACCTCTTCAGGTGTGGTGAGCTCTATTTTTTTCCGGTCTTTACCATTTGTTATTCATCACGTGTCCCAAGATTCATATCCCGTTCGAATTGGTTTGTTTTTTCTTTTTGTGCATTTCCACAGTAAATAGTCAGCGGTTTAATCAGTTGTTGATTCACTTAGATAATGATTTAGGGTTAATTCAATCGATCATCAAAGTAACAGCGCACATTTGGTGATAAAAGTCCTTTCCTAGAGAATGTTTCGCTAATAAAGCATGACCGATATCGGAAAAGCGATTGAGGGAACTCTTGGTGTTGGATCTGCAGTGATTTCAACTTTACATAAACATCTTTAATATCTTTAACCTTAAGGGATCAATTTTGCGAAAGCATTCTATCAAGATTTTCGAAGTTTTGGTTTTGAAAGTACTGGATCTCAAAATATATAACGTTAGCTTCGTTTAACAAAAAAAATTTTGAAATAATCACCCACATAAAATGTAATCGACTCAGAATTTTGCAGCAAAGGATAAAAATGTACATTTATATGTCGAAAACGAAATGGTGCGTTCGTTTTATTTGCTTTCCGTTACGTCGAGAAAAGCACAAACCGAACAAAAAGCTGAAAAATCAATACAGAGGATTTGTTTCCTTTCTTTTCGCAATAAATCCATTATATAAAGAAGAGACGTAAGGATTATGATATATTTATTAAATCGGTATTTACATAATGCTCCAAAAGCATAAAAAAGTATTTATTTATTTATAAATATCAATATCAGGATATTATATACTTTTAATTTGAATAGAGCAGGAATAAAGATATATTAGGAAAATCCTCTCAATTTGTCCAAGCTGGTCTTCACTACGAAGCTGGGTTTACCGCGATTTTAGTGACAATTAGATCCGCTACCCATCCTATAAGGATTAAAATTGCCCAGGATGTGTCAGGACCTTCACAATCCAGGATTACATCTATTTTTCCGTTGAACGAATTACTTCTTGTAAATAAATATATTTGAACGAATTTAGTGGGATAAGAATAAAGTTTTTAATGAAGTTTTAGGTTAGGTAAATGATTTTTTCTTTCATACAAATTTAGAGTACGAATTTCGTTTCAGGCGATGTTAAAAAAGACCAATGTAATAAGACAGTTGAAATTTACGAAGACGTTTCCAGTCCGGAGGTGACGGAGAGTAATTTCGGTAAACCGATGACGTGCTGGTACCGATTTAGATCGTTCCGTGGTACGCCCAAGGACTGGATACTAAGGATAAAGTTTAACAAGTTCAAAATAGGAAATTTGCTCAACGCCACGCATTGCGAAGGAGGATATTTACAGGTACGTTGATTCTATAAAGATACTCGACAATAAATACAGTGTACACAACGAAATATCTTCGTTCGAAATAATTTTTTAGGTTATGTTAACTTTCTTTTTATTCAAAGAAAAATTATTAAATGGACATAAGAATTAATGATCGTTGAATTAATTTTCGCGACTCTTACAAACCTTAATAACGAATCTTTAAAAATAAAAAATTGCTTTTGAAATTGTGCAGCGATTTTAAGAGCTGTTATTAAGCCCTGTGATTTATAACAATTATGGTTTAAATTAAGAGTGATTATGCGGCCGGGAGCCAGTTTTTTACGGTTTTAATTA
Organism: Diorhabda carinulata; assembly: GCF_026250575.1. Lineage (NCBI taxonomy): Eukaryota > Metazoa > Arthropoda > Insecta > Coleoptera > Chrysomelidae > Diorhabda > Diorhabda carinulata. Next base: position 10,540,362 of record NC_079472.1, on the reverse strand, counting down.
GGAAAAGTGCTTGATGAAAGGAAATACATTCCACGAGACTTCGCTGTTGTAATAATGAAATCAATTTTGTAATTGTTTTGTAAAAAAAATTTGCTTTACCAGAAAAATTAAATGCTTTTTTCATTATACTTAAAAACAAATAATTTTCTACGTCTTTATTGAACATCAAAATACACGTAATTAGTCATTTATGTGTTGAAAACATACATATTAAGATAGGTCCCCCACCCCTTTCAGAAATATCACCCTTAAAAGGTGATGAACATGAAAAAAACTAAATAAAGATACAAATACAATAAAATTTCAGAAAGAAACCACAATGAGTTACAAAATAATATGTAATAGTTATAGGTAATAATTGATATATAAGTCCATAGCAAAATTAAACCAGTATGCAGCGTATTATTATTAGAAGACGTTTCCAGTAAATACGCCCTCAAATTATAGCGAAATGCGGAAAAAGATTATATCGATTTTATTTCAATTGGCAAGTGATTGTGCATTTTTTTGGCATTGTAAAATAATGAGCTCTGAACGTGGAGTAGGTAGGTAAAGGTCGTGCTCAGCGTTCCTAAGTGGAAATCCGTGCAACGACGTTTCTGAAATTGGAGAATCGTGCTTAAAAATTAGGCAAACGGATTTAAAGATGAATAAGGAAGGAAGAGAATCTCTTAAAGAAGTCCTATGTAGGCTGAAGATTCACTCAAATTGAGTCGCACCACACGTACCCCAGAAGGGAAAGGCATATCGGAGATGCGATTCAATAAGGGTTTAATAAACTGTTAAGGAGGTGGATAAGATCAGATCAGATCTCAGTGCAAAACAGGAGAAACTTAATTTTTTAGATAAGGCGGCAATTTATAATTCCCATTTCAAGGAATTGTCCACAACAAGCCCTTCATAGGACCACTAGATATGATCCTATGAAGTGCCGTGAGATTTCTCTAAGAGAAACTAGTATCGTCTACAAATAGACATATTTCATCACTGATATCTAGATAGGCGACGTCGTTTATAAACAGAAGAAACAAAATAGGGTCTAGTACTGAACCTTGGGGCACTCCAGATTCTATTGACTTGCAAGAAGATATCGTTGTATCAACCCTTACGAGCTGACTTCTGTTGGCAAGGTATGACTTAAACCATGCGAGAGGCGTTCCCCTGAAGCAGTACTACTGCAATTTGTTAATTAAAATATCATGATTAACAAAATCAAGAGCCTTTGGAGGGAGAATATATCACCATTTGTGTATTTGCTACTTGAAAACCAAAATTGATGGGTAGTAAGTATGATAAAAGCGGAAAGAGTTTTTATATTTGTTTTTCTAAAATTTTAGTAATGCTAGAAATTATACAGAGCTGAAATTTGAAGTTTTATGAAAATTTGAAAAAAAGTTTTGATATTAAATGAAGTGAAGACTGCTAATTTCATCCCCGAATAATGTAACTCAATTTCAGTCACCGCTTTTTAAGGGTCATATCTCAGAGAGGAGTGCGCCGAGGAAACACCCTGTATATGTTCAATTACTTTTATACAATTCACGACGAGCAGCAGCAATATCGTGACCCGGTGAAATTGCCAGAGATAATTTGGTTAGAATAAAAACGATCTCCAGTAGCGAGTACACCATCTGTCCAAGAAATTTAGCACACTATCTCAAAGATTTATACAACGAAATAGAGATAGAACTTTACGTGGTTCAATTTATGATTCGGGTCAGTTATAATATACTATATTGAATGATTTTCATGATATAAGTAAAAAATAACCTAAAGGAATTCCAAATTTATTACCACAAAAAGAAGTGCGAGTAGGAGGGTAGTTTTCAAAAAAAAAAATGAAAGATTCAAGTAATTGCACATTGAAGTTATGGATAGAGCAAAAGAGATCGAAAAATAACCAGGCAGTAGATAGACCTGTTGATTTTATTTAAGGAGAATATTAATACTAAAGATGAATATAGAAGGATGGTAAATAAGGGAGTAGAAGAAATAATGGGAGAACAACACATAGTTGAATTTATAATATCTCAGAAACTGGACACATAGAGAAACGGCAGCTTTAGAGAGATCTATAGAAGGTATACCAAGAGGACAACCAAGAACAAGATAAGGTGAAAAGTGAGATGAAGATGTTAGACACAATATGATGAAAGGAGGGAATGGACTAGAGTAATGGAGGAAGATATGAGAATTAGTAATAATATGAAGAGACAAGACTTTAAAAATGACTTCAAGAAGCAGCTTACATTTCTGTGTATGTATCACCCTAATATATATTTCATATCTTTTTACAAGTAAAAAAAGGTCGACATTAGATAGAAGTTAGATAAAAAAATTTGTATTAAGAGAAAAAACACAGCGTCAAAATGAACTTATCAAAAGGGATTCGAGAAACTGTTCAAATTGATGCTCATCTTTATCAATCCATTTAAGGCAACGTTTCTCAACGGAGAGGCAGATCCGGCGAATCATGTCAAGCTGTGGGTGCGTGGTACTCTTGCAAAAACGCGGACCTCGAGAAGGTCTCGGAGAAATAAATCACAGGGTGTCAGTTCACCGGACCAAGTGGGCCACTCAACGAATCCTCGTATGCCCATCCATTTTCCAGAACGCAGTGCGTCGGCAACAGAGCCCGTTTTTAATAATTTCTGGTTCTTTTTCCACTCTGTTGAACGATTTAGTAGCAGCGAGTTCGGAAAATGTTGTTGAAATTGGATAAAACATAGTTTCGTACGCAGATACGACGTAACAAAAAAAATCTATCTTGAAACGTGAACTTGTATCGGTTATTCATTCTGAAAACGCTCCTACTCGACGAGCACGTATTGTCATGACACAGAGACAATTGTCTGAGGCACGAACATGCTTCGTTTTAATCATATTCGACAGCGTTGCCAGACTTAGCATTATCAGCGTTGTCGAACTTATTCCGATTTGTTAAGAGCGTTGGCTGACTTATAGAACTAGTATATCATATTTGAATCCAACATATTGATAAGAAACTAAACTATAACCGGTTATACAGATTTACTAATAAAGTATCCAAATAGTAGAAATATTTATACACTTGATAGAGTGGCAGTAGTCACGGTATTTATTTAGGTATGGAGTCGAAGTTACGTCCAATTTGATATCGCATATATGGTCTTCATATTAAGAAAGGAAGCGAATATAAAACTCGACAATTTTCTCGTGGAACTCAATTAAAAATTTACGAATAAATCTAATCGAGTTCGACGTGCACGATCTCGATACACGTTTCTCATTTATTTTGGCCATTATTCATAACTTTGTTCCATATCTTCCGGCATTGTAAATGCGATATCTACATATTTATCGCCTCGGATCTATTGTGTATATTTCAAAAGGAATTTTATACATATGCAAAGTAGAAATTGGTATTATGCATAAGCAGCTTCTGCCTTTCGCCAAAAAGTGACAAGTTGTAATAAATTTAAAGCTTTAATATTTACATTATTAAATATGATGAATGACTACAAAATACCAGAGATATAATATAAGAAGTAACCAAGAGATTCATAAAATTTTCAGGCATATCTTTTTCATTTATTTTTTAATACGAGGATGGTCCCAGAAGTACCTGGTACAACAAATAAAACAAAAACATTTTGGAAAAAAATAGTTCCTACCATATACCCATTAACATTTTTTCAAGTCTGGAAACAGAACATGATCCGAAGGTCCTGAATCTGGTAAATAAGGTACATGAGGTATTAATACAAACTTTACTTCATTAATTTTGCCCATTACAATAACGGATATGTGAGCTGATGCATTGTGTTGATAAAACAACACTTTTTATTAGCCAAATGCGACTGTTTTCACTTGATTTCTTCGCTCAAACGTGCAATAAGTTCGCCGTTGATAGTTTTTCCTTTTTCAAAATAGTCAATGAAAATTATATCACGTGCATCCCAATAAACCGACCTTTCCTGTAGATAAAATGATCTTTGGAAAGGGTTTTGCCCTTCCGTCCATGTTTTGTTTATTCTTCTATTTCGGGTATGAAGTGATGAACCCACGTTTATTTCTGTGTAACATCGCCAAATACTCTATGGAAATATCTTGTCAGCATCTTGCGCACAGCTTGTCCAAATTTTCAGTTAATATGCGATGTACCGTACTTTTTAAAATGCCTAATATATCTGCTAGTTCGCACACTTTCAGTCGACGATCATCCAGTACCAATTTGTGGATTTTCTTCAACATTTCTGAAATCGTCACCTCATTTAGTCAATGTGTTACCCTTGATAACGAAGGAGCAGTCTCACCCCTAGTAGAATCAAGTTCAACTTTTATATTGGTTGAGCTAATGCCTTTCAAATGAAAGTTTTTTATCAAATGAAAGTTTTTTAACACATAACAATTACCAATTTTTACAAATTTACTGAAAACATTCACTATTGCCAAACAAAAACTAAATAACGTGGCGTACTTTAAACATATACAGTATAGATTGTGTACTTTCGAATACAGTGTTTTTTTTTTCAAGGAACTACCTCCATCTTTAGGTCAGGCTTGGTGATTCTTGGACCATCCCCGTATGATTATGAATGTCAGGTTTAGAATTTTATTAAAATAAATAAAGTAAACAATAATTCTCAAGCTTATTTATCGATCGATTGTATTGGAATTCTCTATATACCCAATGGTTGTACTATGATTCTAAATCTTTTACCTTTCCATATATGGAATACGTAATGGAAAACACTCCATTATGAATGTTTGGAACAGAAATAATTAGGAAACCAAAACTTCTGTGGCACATTTATTGGCAAGAAATGCCCCAATTTGAGAGGAAATTTACCTCGAAACTAAATAGTAGAAGTGAATAGTGTTAAAACACTATACAGGGTGATCCAGAGCTTGATTCAAAAAATTCGGGAGTAAGAAGGTGACGTGAAAAAATACTGTGACATGGGTCACAGCATTTTTTTCTAATTTATAGGCATTTGAAGCTTTGAAATCAGAACTTTAATTTAAGTATATTTTCTAAATTATACAATGGAACATGAATGAATTTTTAATGGATTATTACGTATATACATTTAATGTGGTTGACGGAATAAATCATTTTACACTACTATCTGAAGTCCATGGGAGGCTCATGCCCAATGGTTAACAATCCGTAACTTTTACAGGGACAACCTGTACAATCTAAAGATAGCAAAAATGAATATTTAAAAATAAAATTTTGGGTTTAGGTGATATGTAGATTTTTATATCGTTACCAAACCGTTCGCTATAAAGAGATATTCTGAAGAAAATTATCATGAATTAAAATTTTTTATTGAAAATACTTACACAAAAAAGAACTGTGAGAAATGTTCGAAGAGGGCACCTTGCGCATCTATACTCTTCCGAAGTCTATGGAGGATATTTCTTTGAACTTGGAAGAGCATTTCAAGATTTTGCCTTATAGCGTCACAATGGTTTACACAAGTTTATTCTATCGATCATTTTTTAAGATTACCAGTCAAAAAAATGAATCTATTGTATTTAATTCAGGGGAACATGGTGGCCATGCAAATAGACCTTCCCGACCAATCCAACTATTATGAAAAATGTTATTAAAATGATTTTAAATTTATGTAGACAAACCTGCGATCAACCCTAACAAAAGTTATATAGCCGGGTATAATTCTGCCCTAAAAGCGTTCAGTATACAACATTTTTGTTTCTGATGAGTTACCAGTAGCCAAACCATACATTAAATGCATGTGGACATATTCACTGAAGGTAAATTCTACAACATTGCAACTTTAAATACAATGTAATAATTATTGATGACAAGTTTTGAAGAAATTGTCAGCAAAACTGAGAATAACAAATTAAATCGCTTGCAGTTTTTAATTGGATATCATAACAATAGTTCACAAGATGAAAAATAATTATTAATCTAATCATTAGTTCTCAAAGATATGTTTGATTGCCTCCTGTAGTTGTTTTCAATAAATAATTACAATTTATGATAATTTTCTTCAGAATATCTCTTTATGGCTAACGGTTTCGCAGCTTTAAAGGCCTATAGCTCAGAAACGAGGGGTCGTATGGGAGATTTTTTTTGTCAGCATTATTTTCACGTCATCTACTCACTCCCGAATTTTTTGTTTTTGCATCAAGCCCCGGAGCACTCGATATGAAATATGAACAAAAAAGGTACACGGCTGTTCAGAACACTCTGTGCAATAAACGAGCAAAAATATGGATCCAATGCAATAAGCTAGAGAATTATTTGAATGAATACTAGGAATGAGTAAAAAGAGCTAGTCAAAAAAATTACACTTCAGGGGAATGGAATAACAGAAAGAATCGATAGTTTTGGCAGATAAACCCTTTGTAGCGAAATCTGAACTTGAAACTGAGACAAAGAATAATTAAATGTTGTATTTGGTCTATACTGTTGTACGCAGATAAAATCTGAATTACTATCAACCGTATAGAAGTATTTGATCTAAAAAAGTACCATTATTGGCTTTGCAAGGAAATAAAACCCTCTTAAATAAGGCGAATGGAATGCATTTCGTTAATTTTAAACTACAGTTACATGCGGAAACCTTTGATACCTCCAAAGTGTTTTCCTTATTCGATTCTACAACTTATAATGAAGAGAATGACGAAAACCAGCATTGCAGCCGTCAGTGGTACCTCACAAGTCACAATTAAAAGAAAAAGTACCTAAAAAGTTAGTGTTTTTGGATGTTTAACAAAAAAGTTGAAGGTATTAACCAAAAAATATGAATAGGAATATTTTAGGATGGTTGTCGCTTCAATGGACGCTTGAAGACACAAAAATGTTTCTTTGTTGTACTGGTTTTTGAGTGATTTTTAAGATGGTTCTTACCATTATCTACGAGTGACAATCTATAATATTTCCACCTATTCTTACTGTTGGAATTCTTAAAGTCAAATTTTCATAACTTGAAAAACGCGGTTGTTGAGAAGTATTTTCCAGGAAAATGTTGATTCTAAAGATAATTCAGTTCGTGTTTGGTAAACAGAATTAGACAAAATTTCTTTTTTTCTCATCTAATTCCGTTGATTGAATTGACAATATTAATTTAGGAAATGGAGGTGAGCTCTGTTTGTTATAAAAATATGTAATCTTGATGAAGAATTTCTTTTATATGGAACGTAGATAACTATAAGTTTATAACCTTAAACGTGAGAAGAATAATAATAAAAATCTTTTGATGTTAACGATTCAAGTATTTCCTTTCACAAAATGTTTTTCTGCTTGCGGGTAAGCAATCATTTAGAGTTTTTTTTTCTTTCAACCAAGATGCTTCGTACACTTATAGGTGAAATATATAAATGTGATTTTGATTTTGAAGAATTTACGTACAGAATGAACTTACCAAATATTTTAAATGAATTTTTTAGTTGTTTCGATAAAGTTGAGGTTGAATTTTCCGGGAAATTGATTAACTAGAACTTCAAAAGCACTTTGAGATATACGATTCGTCCCAACGACACATGTAGAATGTTAATTTCGAAATATCAATAGCACTACTGATAAAATCATACTTATGCATTGTTCTTTATCAAATATATATATACAACATCTTATCAGTAGATGATATATAATTAGAATATTTGATTAATTGATTATCTTATTATTTCTAATCAAAGATTTTTGTTTATTTGTATTAATATTCTTATTGTAATATAGAATGGATTCTTTTTTGAACTTTTTCGTATATATATTCATATTTCATAACGTCTCTGCTGCTTATGTCGTATAACTGAAAGCGTACGAAACGGTTTCAGGCGTTACTGTCTGTTTACTACACGTAATAACTGCTAAACTGACTGCAGCTTAGTCATTCCGATATATACAAAATGAAGGCGTGACAGGTATGAGAAAGAAATCGAAAAATGTATATTTAGATTCAGTTATGGGAATAATTTTTCAATAAAGGAAGCAACGCTCCGAAAATCATCGGATACTAAACATTCAAAAGTCTAATAATCTGAGATCCCACCACTTGATCTTGCAGGAAAATGATGTAACAAGTCAAAATAAACATGGTTGCCAGCTCTCAGTCGGCCGCAGCATTAGGGTTGCCAGGTTTAAACGGGTATCTTATATATTAAAAAAATTGATGATTTCCATTCCGAGTCCGTTCAGGCGTTGTACCCAACCGATTTGCTTAATTTTTTTTTCAATGAAAGGTATTGATGCACAGATCAGCCATCAACCATCGGATTTCATCTAATTTTCATCATTCTCAAGTTATACTCAAATGCGATTTCCCCCTGTACTTATGGGAGTTTTTCACATACACACGTTCTATCCTCAATATCTCAGGTTCTATTCAAGATAGAGACTTCGTTTTGGTTTAAGAACACTCGCTGAAATATCTTCTTTCTTTTGAGTTTTTAAACACTTAAATCGGTTGAGTTGGAGAGGAGCTAGGCGCGGACATTCAATGTGGAGTTATGGATTTTTGTAGGTTTTTGGCAATTTTTCTACATTCAAAGATCTATATCTCAGGTTCTAATATAGCTACAGAGTTCGTTCTTTTCTATTATAATGATTTCTGATACTTATTTAATGGATTCGATGCGAGCGAAGCCGCGGGTAAAAGCTAGTATTATTGTTAATTAACTACATTCACCGTTTTTTTTATTTTTATGCAAAATTAAAGTTTTATTTACAATGAACATGAAAATCCATGGTTGCCAGTTGCACAATGGACACAAACAGAGGTTGCCATGATTTTTGTGAACGACTCTCGCTTCAGGTAAGTGGAAGCGCAAGAGAGGAGATGCACGCATTGTTACGTGCTGCTAACAAAAGTATAAAGTTGTGAAAATTAAGTTTTATTATTTTTTCACTTATTATTTATTCAACATAAATTTTTGGGCATAATGAAATGAAACTACGAAACGCCTGAACTGCAACCTCTGCTTACGGCCATTGTGCAACTGGCAACCATAGATTTTCATGTCCAATGTAAATAAAACTTTAATTTCGCATGAAATTTGAAAAAAAAACGGTGAATGCAGTTAATTAACAATAATATACCTGTTTACACATGGCTGGGGTCGACTGAGAGCTGGCTACCATTTTTATTTTGATTTGTAACATCATTTTCTTTCAAATGCTGTAAGATAGACTGAAAAAACATATAGCTGCAAATCATATTGACATTAAAATAAATTACAGGTAATTGCGGCTAATTTTTACAAGGCAAACTATCCTTAATCCATTCCATACATCCTCAAGATTCCTTTCAAATTAATTTCATCAAAAAAACAGATACCTGCAAAATCAAGCGGTGGGATCTTAGACTATAAGGAGATTAGGAAACCGTATCGATCTACAATCATTTTGATGATTTTCTTATAAATTCCGTCGTAACTACTAAAAAAGAAACGAAATTTTCCGAATTTTTTTAATAAACCCTGTCAAACAGAGGTTGAGTACCATTCGTAATTGACTTATACCACTAACATCAATGTCATTTGACCGAGAATACCGAAGAAGCAGGCATATATTTTGGATATTACATTTGCTTATTCATAAAAGTTTGTTTTTTTAAGCATCTTTTTCTATGGTGTAAATATTATTACATATTTGTTTGGTACTACGAGGATGGTCTCAGAAGTACCTGGCCTGATGGCCTAGAGATAGCGATAGTTGTTGGATTAGAAAGTACACAATCTATACAGCATGTATTTCAAGTTTTGAAGCCGCCACGTTGTTTAGTATTTGTTTGGCAGCCATTGATAGTGAACGATTTCAGTGAATTTGTGAACATGGAAAAAATTGTCTAAATGAGGTGACGACTACAGAAATGTTGAAGAAAATCTACAAAGCGGTACTAGATAATCGTCGACTTGAAGTAGATATTCCAAAGAGTGCGTTATATCGCATATTAACTGAAAATTTGGACATGAGAAAGCTGTGCGCAAAATGGAGATGTTTTCATCGAGTGTTTGGCAATGTTTCATAAAAATAAAGCCGAATTTTTGCGCCGTTTCATAGCCATGGATGAAACGTAGGTCCATCACTTCATATCAAAAAAAACCAACAATAAAATCAATGGACTGGAAAGGGAAAACTAGCTCCAAAGGCAAAGACCGATTCATCTGCAGACAAGGTCGGTTTTTTGGAATGCACGTAGAATAATTTCCATTAACAATGTAAAAACTATCCACGGTGAGTATTATGCGAACTTATTGCAACGTTTAAGCGAAAAAATCAAGCAAATATGGCCGCATTTGGCTGAGAAGAAAGTGTTGTTTCTTGAAGACAATGCACCAGCTCACACATCCGTTATTGCAATGACCAAAATTAATGAACTAAAGTTTGAATTGCCACCTCAAGCACCTTATTCGCCAGATTCAGTCCCCCAGGATTATTTTCTGTTCTTATATTTGAGAAAATGGCTCCAGGATCAAAGATTTTCCAGCAATCAAGAGGCAGTTAATGACTGTTTTGAAGAGATTGACGATTCTTATTCAAAAACGGTATCGAACTTATGGAACATCGTTGGGAAAAGTGTGTGGAGCTAAAAAATAATTTTTTTTCCAAAATGTTAATTTTTTTTGTTGGGCTAGGTACTTCTGGGATCATCTTCGTATTGTGCAATCATTTTACAGAATCTCATATGTGATACCTTGGTGAACGCTTGTGCGAGACCCAGAAAATCTTCTTCTTTATAGTCATATGCTTCTTCGTTTATCTTTATTCTTCTTTTTATAGCATAAAATGGATAATTTCTATTCAAATCATTACCCCTTTTTGTGGAAATGATATTCATATGATATATAACAGAAAAAATAATTTTTATTGCAAAAACATTGAACTATTGTTAATAAAACTTAATAAATTTGTTCTACATTTGATACATCATCTCTCTATTAATTCAACACTGATATCATTGACGTAAATCATATCCATTTCCACCTAATACTTCCAAATTATATTTTTTCTTAGATGGATTTTCTTCTTTATCATTTTTTTCTATTGTCCTGTAATTGTTGAAAGACAAATTCAATTCTAAAAATTCTCTAGTCTAAACTCAATTAACGAATTCCTCTTTTGTTGAGAGAACAAAAAATAACCAGAGCTGAATATATATACGTTTAAAACCCCTGTTTACAATGATCTAGATATGGTGGAAGTTTTGTCAATAATTAATTTGTTTTAATCTTGTTTGGAACCCTCACATTTGTTGTTTTAATTCCCTATTAAGCTAGCTAGAAAGGAGATATCTATTAGCTTTTATTTATTAACCAATTTAGCGTCTTTCCTTTGTCTGGCAATCTATTACACTTTGGAGGATACCTTGTGACTCGTCACGTCACGTTAGCTGACATTAACCAGCCAAGAGAAAATCCTGTAACAGCCTATTGATTTTTGTTCGAGGAAACTGATTATGTAAAATAGTATCATATACAACTCCCTAATATATTTTTTCAAAATTCAGTTACGTAAATGAATCGAGAAAAAATATATTTGTATAGAATTTTTATGTATTTCTATGTGTAATAAATTACATTAAAACTTACCATAATGGCTTCCTATTTGGATGATCTATGGTTTCATACTCAAGAATATAATTTTTCGGTCGAAGTTTGTAAGTGGTTGCAGAAAATTTGGGGGTAATTTTTGAAGGTTTCGCTAACTGCTTTATCCTCCAACTGCAATCGCGTTTCGTTATTATCGTTTCTTTTACGTTAGGAGAGGGTTCTGAATTCAAAGGGGAGACGATAACATTCATTTTGTAAACTTTCGGACCTGATTGAATCATAATTGAGAACCGAGTTTTTCAAGTACTGTAAATTTTTGATAATGTGACATTTAACTCGAATGTCACTCAGACTTTTGTGTTAATAGTATATTACACACCGTGGTGGGAAGAATTTGATTACTGTCAAGAGATTAGATATAATTAAACAAGACGTTAAAAATTACCAGGCATTTTTCTCATAATAATCAAGCACGTACATATACAGGCGACGAGTTAAAACTATATGTATATGGTAGAATCGGAAGTCGACTGTAACTTTGTTATTTTAAATAGAACACCCTGTATATTAATACATTTTTGAAATCTAAGTGAAATTTTAATATACTTTTGTCTTGAAACTTTTTTCGAAAAATTCAAACTTTTTGAGTTATTGATTTTTTTGTAAAAAATTTTACCGTTGCAATACTTTATGAATTATTTTTTTACGAGAATATCCTTACAGATATGAAATTGGCTTCTATTCGGTTGATTTTAGCAAGGTCAGACGTATTAGAATCTAAGTTGAAAAATTTTTCATTTCATACAGGGTGAGTATAAAAAGTGTTCAAAGTTTAACTTCATAAATATCAAATCTCTTTATTTTTTTAAATAGAACCACTCGGATTTTTTATTTATTGCATTCAGGGTTAAAAAATTAGGCAAATTCATTCTTATACCTAAACCTTACCGTTATCCAGATGTTAAATGTTTTTTGTAGATTTTTAGAGATGCAGGTGTGGTCTAAATTTTATTTTGACCCGTTGAATACAAGCACTAAGATATCAAAAACATTTTTCTTTATCTTGTCAAGGCGAGTAAAAAAAATCAAATTAAATTGAATTTACTAATCCTATTCCAACTTTTATTCATTCATCCGAGATATTATTTTATGAAGTTTTTATTTTTTATGCATAGTTTTAGTAGGCTTTGTAATAAATGACACTTATTTAACTGTCAAATAGGAGCAAATAAAGTACATGTTCTTGTAACAATTTTGTCACATTCACCATGTATTAGAAGCTAATTACATAATCTAATACGTCATTGAATTGAGAAAGAGCCATTTTAACGATTTTTGAGAGTATTAGTAATTGATTAATGACAGTTAATAAATTTATTACAAAGCCTACTGAAACTAAACATAAAAAATTAAAATTTGTTGAAAAATACAATAATAATTTAAAACTTTAAATATCTCGGAAAAAAACTAAAAGGATTAGTAAATACAATTTGATTTGATTTTTTTACAGACATTGACAAGATAAAGAAAAATACTTTTTTATTTTTTTGAGCTTATATCAACGAGTCAAAATAAAATTTAGACTACACCTCCATTTCTAAAAATTCACAGAAAATATTCAATATCTGGATAACGGTAAGGTTTAGGTATAGGAAAGTATATATGAATTTGCCTTATTTTTTACCTTCGAATGCATTAAACGAGAAAAAACCGGGTGGTTCAATTAAAAAAATAAAAAAATTTGATATTTATGAAGTTAAATTTTTATACACACCCCGTATAAACTGAAAAAATTTTCAACATAGATTCAAATACGTCTGTTCTTGCTTAAAGCAACCAAATAGAAACCATTTTCAAATCTTTAAGGGTATCCTCGTAAAAAATTAATTTATAAGGGTCTGCAACGGTCAAATTTTATCCAAAAACTTAATAACTCAAAAAGTATGCATTTTTCGAAAAAAGTCTCGAGACAAAAGTATCAATGTATCAATATACAGGGTGGTTTATTTAAAATAACAAAGTTATAGTCGACATCCGGTAGAATCAGAATTTGGCCATCTTTGAAAATATATTAGTTCAACAGATCGAATCTGAAAACCCAAACGTAGAAATTTTCATGATTGTACTATAAGTATTTTGCCATATACGATAGTTTTAACTCGTCGTGTGACACCCTGTATTGTTACTGTTGCTATGTGGTAAAGAACTGTGACCAAAATAAATAGATGTTGGATAAAGTCGGATGGATATTAAGTTCGTTAATGAAAAATTGATGGGTTATACCCCTCCAGATAAACGACGCTGACGCAGCAGCACACGGATTGGTGCTAGAAAAACTACTGAATGATATAGGAACTGGTGCGAAGGAAAAAGGTGAAAAATACCTGTTCCTAAAGTGTACTCTAAGCATATTTTGGAGAACAAACCAGACAAAAGAAGACGTCCACTTTGTGGGCAATGAACAGTATGATTCGAACGATGCTAAAAATTGAGGAAAAAACTATATTTGGAAACATGGAAAACTGTTGGCTTTCCTAAAACGACAAAATGTGAGCTTCAGGCCCAAGATATCGAACATATTTTACAGGAAAAATAAAGATGATTTTTTAAACATAGCTACAAATGAACTCTTACCGATAAACGTAATTTATTTAAGATCTTTAAGTAGTGTACAGTTATTATGGTATTATATTTTTCTTATTTTGTTAGGTCGCATTAATAATATGCGTTCCTGGAGCTTTTCGGACGGACGAATTAGTGAAAATAAAAATTTTCGATGTAGGGGTGTGTAATATGACAATTTCTAACCTTCAATGACGTTATTAAAGACATCATTACATATATGGTTGTAATTAAATAAATTTTATTCACTGAAATTCAAATAAAATGTATATACATATACATAAAAAGAATTTGTATGTCATATAAGTCTTATAGACTCATAAAACAAAGAATATGACTAATTTTGAAAGTAAATGTTAAAACAATGTGTGGAAAACATCAAAACTGTTTTCATAACCCAAATATTTCCTCCGAACTCTTTATAGGCTAGGATTGATGAAGATAGTAAATAAGAATATCAAAATTTCAATTTTCATACATTATATGAGTAAACTATCTCGAAATGTATTCATGAGGCATTAAATGTAAGTTTTTAATGGTTCACTTAGATAAGTACACGCTTATGTCAAACATCTGCAACCCTTTCAGCATAAATTACAGTGATAAACGAGATGGTTAATGGGCGAGTACCACAGTCTCGTATCACTAGAAATTAGGTTTCAAAGATGTGTAATATATTGATCTGGAGACCCACACAATGATACATGAATAAAGAAAAAGTTTCAGTCTTTTTTTGGTATATATTTTAAAACCTAATTTACATTTATGCAAATACTACTCCCAGAGAAGCTGAAGCTGAAGATGATGCTGTCCTTACTATCAAAAACAATGTATATATTAATGCATCTAAATGTTCTTGATTTTAGGTCTCTTTTGTTTTAAAATTGGTTTTTTTAATCATTTTTGTAGATAGAAGATGTTTCGACTTTTCTTTGAGTCTGTATTCTTAAAGAAAAATCGAAACGTCATATTTTATCTTCCAAAAATTGTTAAAAAAACTAATTTTAAAACAAAAGACACCCAAGATCATTTAGATGCATCAATATATCTAAATGTCTAAGAAATAAGAAACTGAAGATAAAATAAGAGCGGTGTAATAGCGCAAGAAGTTTTACAGGCCGGAAAACCCTCGTAAGAAGTGATCTAAAATGCCGGAAAACTCATCTGAAAAACCTCAAAACGTGCGCGTGCGAAACTTTTCTATTAGATTTTTGGGGTTATAGCGCAAAAAGTTTTGCTTAATGGAAAATTATTTTGGATGTCTCCATTCAAAATATCTGTTTGAGCTACCCGAAATTAAAAAAAAATCATTAGGATACGATGAAAACTCGCTAAAACATAATCATTTTTTATCGCGTGCTTGAGTCGCCGCCAACAACGCAAAAAACGGGCTTCTAATTTTTTTTAATTCATTCACTGCGCCAATTATCAATTGATTTTGATCAAATTTTTCTTAAAACTTCCGGGAATAGTTATACTTTTTGATAAAATTGCTCAGTATTGAGTAACAGCTCGTGGTGCCCCAAGAAACTGCTCTTAGTTGGGACCCCAAAAACCTAATAAAAAAGTTTCGCTCGCGCACGTTATGAGGTTTTTCATATGAGTTTTCCGGCACTTTCGATCACTTCTTACGAGAGTTTTCCGGCCTGTAAAACTTCTTGCGCTATTACACCGCTCTTATTTGAGGTTTAAACCCCACGTTACAAAAGGTATCGGGCGCGTCCGTTATGAGGTTTTTCAGCTAGAATTTTTATATCCGACCTGTGCTGACCTTAAGAAGTAGCGATTTGTGATGTACTAAGTTGGGGCCGCCAGTTTACAAGCTGAAATGGAGCGCACCTTATCGACCCTGTTTTTTGTAGCCAGCTCCCCATCTATATGTATAACTTAACGTTTCGCTCCTTCCTTGGCAGCATTTTCAGAAGAATAATTAATATATGATGATTAAAATATTTCTGGAGAATAGATAAAAACATATTAGTAGATATCTCAAAAACATTATCAAAAACATAGTATTAGAATCAATGTATTTACCTCGCAATAATAGTACAGAACATTTATCTTGTTTTAAGTATATCATTTCTTTGATTAATTTATAAATATATAAATAGAGGCTACTGCTAGTCGTACACTAAACTATGGAATAAAGTATTAATCGTCTCATACATAAACGATGTATTAAAAATGGAATTTTCGATAGAAGATTCTTAAATGTAATTATTAGAAAATCTGTTCAACAAAATTAGGTTTTTTTTTAACATGACCCTCTTCTGATAGATCCAATACTTGTAAAAACTTTGACAACATGAATTGCAAATGAGTCGACCCGTGTGCGGAGGGCTTTAAATGTATCCGAGTGCGTATGCTCGTGTACGTGTGAGTGACAGAGACAGCATTTATTAAAACTTGACAGTAATTTTTAACTGTAATTTATTATAACTCTTATTTCGATCACAATTTTTATATTATCTCACACTTTACATACTTACAGCTAAATCTGGTTATCAGATCGGTGTAGGTCGATTTCCCACGGTCTCCTCTACTAATTGCTGTTCCATTTGCTAATGGGACAACAAATTCAAAAAAAAGTCACAAACAAAGTATTGCCCAAGCTTGGATCACTTACTTCAGGGTAAAAGAATTTTAAAAATGATCCTTTCGTGAGCCCTGACGACACACTTTTACCACCGTTGCATATAAAGCTCATCCTGATGAAAAATTTTGTAAAAGGTATGCATAAAAATGGCAGTGGATTCTGGATTTCTTCCCCGATAATTTATTAGCTGTGATAGAAGAATAAAGGCTGGGACATACCTATCATGCATCCTACGATCATACAGTCGAACGAGTGTCTGAGAACAGTGTCCGATCCCAGCCCTACACGATCATGCATCCGTCTATTCGTTTCACGGCTGCAGGATGCGTGTAGGTTGGAATTTGTGATTTGTTACTAAATTGGCAATAATGTCAGGTATAAAACCGGAAGAGCTTATTGAAGAAGTGAGGAGGAATCCAGTACTGTATGACCAGACAAAAAAGCAGTACAAATTAATTGAATCGAGATAATGGCAAGAGTGGCGAATGTATCGAAACAGAGCTCTGAAGCGTTGAGTGCTCACCCCTCCCGATCCCGCACGGATCCGTTATTTGGAGCAAAATCGGACCGGAGTCGGATCGGAGTGGTGTATGACAAGTGTGTCTCTGCCATAAAGCAAAAGATTTCATCGAATTAAAATAAAATAGTTCATTATTTCTCCGGAAAATTGAAAATACCGGCCGTATCACAAGATGTTTGTACACAAAAGTTTATAAAAATCGTACAAGCCGTTTCCGAGATAATTGAGGCGTTCTATGTATAAAACTCACTCTTTATAAGTGTGATAAAAAATTTTGTTGACCGGTGTAATTTATTGTTTCACAATTTTTTTATATTTTATGAAGTTTTTCAGAGGAAAAAAGACCTTATTAAACTAATTTCCTACTAATACCTATCTTTCATCAATATCTCACTGAAATACTTCCGAGAAAACATTAACGAGAAATAACAACTTCCAATGTCTTATACCGACAATCCATTAGATTTTAATTGGACCTCTTCAGTGGATGAGAAATCTAAAATGTCGAGAAATCACTTAAACTACACTGTACAGAGAGAACATTCAATTTTCTTTAAAGTTTAGAATTGGCCAACCGCCAATTCGGTGGAGTTCATAAAAGCGATAGAATTGATCAGCTTGTGAAATACGCATAAGTATTCTTTCTTGTTCGATGGATTAGAAGCGAAATTTAGAAGTGTTCGACATTCGAATCGCTTCCGTATCCGATGTGAATTCGAGAGGGGTTGGGTTGGGTTGAATTGCAGATATTGTAGTTTGCGCATAATTTCGACATTCAGAACAATAGTAAATACATAAAAAAATATTTGAATTAATTGAAAATAAAAATATATCATGTCCCGTGGGTGGATTACCCTAAACGGTCGTGTAAATAATTCCCAAATCATCCCTGTAGACCTGCCGACCTAAGAGACTACTGAAAAATAAAAACCCGGTTACGTCGTAAGCAAAGGCGCACTTAAACACACACAGGGCGCAGATAAAAACAACCATCGAATATATTTACTTCCGTTTTTGGCTGTGTATCGATCCTCTCACCTACCCCACAGGTGATACCACTTCTCGTTACTCCCCTTTTCCACGACTCACACAACACGTCTCGAGAAATTATATTTCGAATTTTGTCGAAATTTTAGTTGGGTATTCAAAGATGATAATTCAAATTCATCTTTATTGATTTGTTTTTCTTTTTTCTCGGTTTTCAAAGACTGAAAACTCAAATTTGAAACTAGCAGTTCTTCCTTCCTTTCTATAATTAATTACAGCACAGTATTTCTGTTCTATTCATCAACTTTTCGAATGATATTTTGGTCGTTTCACATAGGAAACTTTGTTAAAATATTTGTAATAGTAGTCTGGAAAAATCCATTTCTGGACGTGTAACGTACGATACTTTTTATTATACTGTAACATTTATTTACACTCTTTCTATTCGTTGAGTCAATTAATAAAGACTATCTCTTACATTTTTAATTAATTTCCACACTATATAATACGCTTAACTTATAATAATTTACTTTAAAATATCTGCGATTTCTTTCACAAATACTGTAAATAAACTGCCTGCTATAATAAAAAGTTCTGAAAGGAAACATCAATGGATTGTCCACGATTTATAAAAAAATAGATGAAAAGCGCCGCGCGAATTCGACAAATTTCAAAATTCCAGCTGAACAGGGCCGACTTAAGGACCCATTTGGTGAGCTTTGGTGTAATACAACAACGCAAAAAGGATAAAAATTAAATTTTAACATTTTATTTTCAGTAATAATAACCCAAGAACATTAGTAATTGTTTGAAAAAACTTTATAATAGATTTCGAGAGCTTGTTGATTGGATGCTGTTAATAATTTCATTATGATGTTTTCCGTCAATATTTTATTGAGTTCATACTGTTGTGACTCGTAATTTTCATTGACTCTCACTCTTGTATACCAATTTTGGCCAATCAACTAACCGCGGTCAATCTATTGGAGTGATTAGTAATTTTTTCCAGGGTATTCAAGCCAATAACTTCGGCATACGATTTTCTTCAATTTCGAATCGCATTTCTTTCAATAGGCATACTATCATACCAGTGATCATTTCCGGATTTCCAGTGACTATTTATTCTTAGGAATAATCTTTTGATTTTTATTTTTGGGCCCGTATTTGAACTTTTTCAAATAATCTGACATGACACACGTTGTTTGCTAATGAAAATTTGCTTTCAGTACGCACTCTTGAACCATTTTGGCAAGTCTTGGTGAATACAGGTTTATAGCAATTTGATACAGAGCCATCACAATCGCAATCGCAATCGCGGGCAGCTTTTGACCGTAGTTCTTTAAACTATATACCATCTTTTCTTCTTATGTTCACGGCCCAATCCTTTGAAATCGACGTCAATTGATACATTCTATCATATAATAATGGTTCTAATACAAATTTTTCACTGTAAACACTATTTTTTGATATTCTATAATTTCATTAATATTCTCTTCAGTATTACAACCAAATCTTGACATTATTAATTTTTCTACTTCACAAATGTGGATCTACTTTTGAAGATTTGTCTTCAGTTGTTGTAGATTTTCTGGGCCAAGATTTGGATAAATATTTTACTGCACCAGTTTCGTTAAACTTTTTACCAACTTATTGAACATAGATCTTGTTACGAAATTTGTATTAGCACATAAACTATTAAAAAATATTGAAATCAAACGAGTTTATTAAATAGTAACGATCTAAATGTACAATATTGATTGTATTGTATGTTTCCAAAATTATGGAATTTAGGTAAAGAGAATATTACATGAAAAATAATCGGTATTTCTTAAGAATTTCTAAAAACACAAATATATAGTGTGATCCATTTGAAATAACAAAGCTCATTATTTTTCCGCAAAAAGGAAAGATCTGACAACAATGTAAATACCACCATAATACCAGCCGTATTACAAGACCTTTGAACTCAAAAATTTATAAAAATCGTACCGTTTCAGAGGTTCCATCCATAAAACTCACTCTGTATATCATAATAGTACCAAAAATGATTAATGTTTAAAAAGCAACGATATATTTATGATCATAATTGTGTTATTTTCTGTCAGTTTAATTTATATTATTTTTAAGAAATTTACTGGGAAAAAATTCTTATATTCCTAAGAACTTATTAGAGCTTGCGACAGAAGCCAGTGCTGATTTATTACCAGCAAAATCCAGGTCGAGATATGAACACGAGTATCCACTCTTCAAGGAATAGCGAGATCTCAAAAAAGTTAAAACTGTAAGTGATAATATTCTTCTAGTTTAATTTGGCGAAAAAATCAAGAATATGAAATCTTACACGTTAGGAAGTCGGTTCTCAATACTGAAGAGCTGTTAAGCTATAAAAGATATTACTGGCAAAGCAAAATATCCAAATCTATTGTTTTTTTTGAAGCGTCAGTCTGTAGACTATATACCAAAAAAGTCTCGGATACTAACGGCAGAACAAGTAACCACATTTTCATGCAAAGCTTCAAATGATTTTAGTGTTTGGGATCTTTGGCGCATGTTGTAGAGCTGGAAAAAATTTTTGTCAACAAGTCTAATGAGACATGTGCAATCGAGCCCTGTGTACTTTATTGTAAATATGCAGATCTACGCCCTAAATATATAACCAGCAGAATATTATTTGTTGCATACCATCAGCGCTGCAAAATACTTGAAACTGAAAAATCCCGGACATGGGCTAAGGCGTTCTTCGGCAACCATGTTGATGGAAAGCAGCGCTGAATTGCTCACTCTGAAAAACCACGGAGGATGACGTTCTTCGAGGGTGACATATGGATACATGGAAGAATTCATAAAAACAAAGAATAAGTTTCATAAAAATTGTTTAATCCTAATAAGCTCTGCGACATTCCATCAGGAAAATCAAAACGTCTGCAAACCGTCTGCTTCAACATTTTTGATTTTAAAGAATGGAATACCGAAGGGATGTTTTCGCAAATGTATAATAAAAAAGTTAATTGAGCACATTTGCTGAAGAATTTCTGAATATCTAGGACAGAATATAAATTTTACAAACATATAGAAATTTTTAAATCTAGTTCTAACAATCCTTTGGTGGTTTTTTGAAGGATGCTTAAGATTGAGTTTGCTTATCAAATAATAATTCTCACACATCAAACTTCGTTTCAATAGACACCACTAGCTCTTATTTATCTACTAATTCCAAAGACATATTTTGTTTCAGACATAAATAAGTTTATCGGAATGTTCTTGTTAAAGCTTTGGCTTTGATTTCGTTTCTATCGGAAGGGTGAATCGATTCATTTTCGGGGGTATAAATGGTTGCCAATGGGATAAAATAGAGACCGCAGATGAAATTTATTTGTTAAAATATCTGGTATTTGGTGTGTTTATTCGACCCTTTTCTGGAAAACAATGCTTCCCTGTTTCGGTTCTCCAATGGGAACGGTTCGTATCAAACGTCAGCGAGTCGTAATTTTGATATACGACGTTGGATCATTTACACTAATGAACACTACGATGCATCACCGGATTATAATGAATTATACAGCTTGTCCCACCAATAAATCGAGAATTTATTCATATGGCTAGATGAAAAAACTCATGTAATTGACAACAAAATAATTTGTTGTTGTTGGAGTTTATTTTAGTTTTGTTTTTTGTTTTATTTAACTTTTCATTAAATTTATGAAAGCAAAATTTATTCAATTTATTTCCGCTAGAGAACTTCTGGCGTTCCATTCTAGGTAATGCCGCTTTTTGTTTTCATTCATAATGAGTTTGTTCTATAGTCTCGGAATAACTGCATGCAACTCAGCAATTTAAAAGAGCTTTATGACACGAAATTCCTGTTCGAAAGCATAAAATGTTTTAAATATTTATGGTCTATACGTACAAAATAGAACAAATAAAAACTTAATGATTA
Organism: Diorhabda carinulata; assembly: GCF_026250575.1. Classification (NCBI taxonomy): domain Eukaryota; kingdom Metazoa; phylum Arthropoda; class Insecta; order Coleoptera; family Chrysomelidae; genus Diorhabda; species Diorhabda carinulata. The sequence goes on along the minus strand of NC_079472.1, from coordinate 10,518,192 downwards.
TTTTATTAGATTTTACCACATAGATTTTTGTATAAAATGAAAATACGTTGATTTCATGTAAAGTATATTCCAATTTATATAACCAATAAAAAAACAGGACACGTGAGAGTATTTTAATAAAAATTGAAGACGAAATTGTGAAAACAGAGTCGACGCAAGTTGAGAAATTAATAGAAAATGCAGCAGAGCAAACGCTAGGTTTGGAAAAGAGAGCAAACTAGAAAAGATGATTCGATGAAGTATGAGAAAAAAAATTGGATGCAAACAATCTAGTACGACTCGAAAAAACCTAAAGCAAATATTCAGAACGTGAAATTAAGTTCAAAATATCAATAATTGAAAAGTTTGACGCAATACAAAAATGCTGATTGAGTTGAACCAGGATAGGAAGAAAATACAGGGAATAAAAAAGAAAATGAGGACAGATATTGTGTACAAAGTTTTTGTCAAAAACAGACTGAACGAATTTAAAAAAAAACTAGTGGGAAAATACCAAGAGGTTTCAAATAAAGAAGAAGAACAACGGATCTGAAAATAGGCGAAAACTGTAGGCCTGTATGTTATACTCCTAAATTTTAAATAAATAAAACTAGGCTGCAAGAAATTATTAACCAACAGTAAACCAAGAGAAAACACATGATGCTGTGCTTGAATGAAGTGAGATGCGAAGAAAACATAAAGATTGAAGCAGAAAAAAATGAAAGAACGTGAAGCAGCGGGAACGTTTATAAGATCACAATACGACCAATTGTAACAAACAAAATTGATTCATGGGTTTTAACAGATAAACAAACAAAACCGTTTATATGGAAAAAGAAGTTGTGGAGGTGAATATTTGGTAAAATAGAAACAAATAAAGAATTTTGAGGACGAAAAACTAACAAAAAACTCAAGAATCTTTATAAATACCCATCAGTAAAACAAGCTTCGTAAAAGCGAAAAAGTGAGAGTACCTAATAATAGTGTTGGAAGTTATTACAGAGGCTGAAGCGCATTTCATTTCAAAAATCAAGATTAGCAACCTGTGGAGAAAAATTTGGAAAGTAGTTGAAGTCATATACCTTAAACGCTTGCAGTACTCTAAATATTTGAAATAAAAATAAAACTAAAATACTAGTAATAAGAAATTCCAATAAAAAAAGTGAATTACTTCAAATATTTGGTTAGTATGTCAAAAATAAACTTTTTTTTCGTATTATATCTGATTCAGTTGATTAATTGAAGCGTTGCTTTAAGGACACACTGTATTAAAGTCGATAATTAACGTCAACGTTGTCAAATATGCGTTACACACTAACACGAACAGTCACTGATATTTATCGAGAACTTGATTGGCGTCAGCAGTGGCTATAAACTTATAACTAACAGTCTCTCCATTACCACTGCAGATGGTCATTAACTGGAGTTTCAAAGTAGATCACCGACATCGATTGACTGTCGACTGGATTGAATTAATCGCAGATTCTGTTTATTATGGTATAATTTAGATCGCGATTAGTTTAAAACTAATGTTAGGGAATAGTGGTTGATTCTGCCAGCTATAAACTTTTTTTTTTTTTTTTGAAGACTGGAGACTAGCAACTACACACCCTTTTTTAATTCTTAATTAATGCTATTAAATCATACATCTAGTTATTAATCTTAAATCGCCAGTTTGAAGTAAACTATAACGCAAAAACAGTCGCAATCGATGTAATAATTGTGGATTGTTTTGGGGAGTTTGGGAATCGCTTTTTTCAGCCACTTTTTTTTGTACAAGACTATACATCTTATTGTTCTGCTTCCAAAATACATAGACTTCTCCAAAAGGAGGCTATTTTGTTGGGGTTCTTGTGTCCCTAGGTGTAAGTGCTACTCCTTCAAGGTACTTAAGCCTTTTAGCGACTTTGGTTGAACATTCGCAGTGTAGATGCTATGTTGTGTCAATTACTTGCTCGCAGAGTCTGCAACTGTCGTTCTCTACCACGCTCATCATATTAAAGTGGTATTTGATGGGGCAGAGAGTTGTCAGAAGATCAACTAACAGTTTCATTTCATTTCTGGTCATTACGAGAAGTTCTTCAAACTACTGATTTGGTTACGAATCTCTTGGATTTTCTTAGTCTTAGGATTGGAGTGTTTCTCCAGTAAGACTCCATCTGATTCTTCTTCAGCCATTTATTTAGATATGGTGACATCTTGTGAGACCACAATAGGGTTCTAATCTAAAGTATGGAGTCATTGCCCCTTTTTTGACAAAGCTGTCTGCTTACTCATTTCCTAATACACCCTGATGGCCTGGAATCAAAATTAGGGTTATTTTGTTTTTGTTACCTAGTGATTCTAGAGTTTGTTTACACTCCCATATTGGTTTTGATGTACAATTAATGGCTTTTAGGATCTTAAAGGCCGCTTGGCTATCTGAGAGAGAGAATGTATATGTGCTTTTTAGAGTAGTTTTTTATCCAAACACTCCTGGAAACATTTGTTTATTGCTAACCAATTCTAAATTTTACCTGAAAAATGGTGAGTGATGTTTTTAGGTATATAGAGAGCTTACTTTTGATCCAGAAATGTTCAGTCTAGCTTCCTCCGCTAACTTCGAACCATCTTTGTATCAGTGTACTTTGGTCCATTGGCTTGGCCCAGCTTTCCAGCTTTATTAACTCTAGGTGTCCTACCAGATTTACTGGCTTCAGTTTTACTATCTGGATTAGCCTATGGGGCGTCGCTAAATGCTTCTTTATTCACTATGAGGTGAAGAGGAGGGAGGTTCAGTAGCGCCTCCAGCGCCTTTGAATCTTGTTTAGCTTTTTCTGAACTGTAGTTTTCAGTTTTCAACTACCAGACAAGCGCTGCATTTGTAATCATGGGATTGATGACTGTTTGGTATGTCCGGAATACAATTTTAGGCTCTAGGACCTATGTCTTGCCAACAAGTTTGGGACAAGTCCGTACAGCCGCAGAGACTTCTTCAATTACCTTGTCGAGGTGATTATTCCAAGTGAGTGTTTTATTTTTGATATTTTGTTTAATTGAAAAGTATTTCTTCAGTTCCATAAAGGATAGTTGTACTTATATTTGCCTTCCTCCTCCTTTTTTTCCTGTTCTAAAACCAGGGGTATACAAATCGGAGCTAGTATAATTCTCAATGCAACTAACCCTTTTATATTATTGTAAGTGGCAAGACAACGAGATGTTATTTCTCTTACCAGGTCTTGCTCATTCTGCACTTTCTCCAGGCTGCTATTAAGCTATGTAAACAAGGAAGGAAGATAGCTGGACATAATCTGCTGCAATGCGAATGAATGATCCTTAAACATACTTTTCGATTCAACTGATGGAGCAGTTGCGAAAAAATTAACTGGAAATTGATGTCAATAAAAAGATTGCAACGGTTGTATTGCGTTGAAATAATCCTTCGAAAATAAATGAAGTATCAAATCCTTCGTTGCATTATACAATTATATAATCGATGATAGAGGATTTGCAGTTTATTATGAATAATGTTTTTTTTTGAAGCCAAACTTTTAACAATTCATGTCGCATTTAATTCAAATCAGTATAACGTTTAACAGGATTTTGGTGATGTCCGATTCGATGTTGATTTCCCAATATCTGTATGAATAGATTTTATGAAAAATGTATCGGAAAAACAGCCGTAAACGTAATAACTTTTCGTATCGAAAATTTGTATAGAATATAACATGCTATCTATACATAAACTATATTTTTTATATTTAATTATTATGGAGTTTTAAACACTTAAAAAATACGGAAAAAAAATTCAATTGAATTAAAAATTGGTGTTTAGTAATAATGAGCTTTTCCTCTCACTCTAATAGTTTTATGGCTCAAAAAGTTATTAATATATTTATTCCGTGTGCAGTATCAAATGCTTTGCACATATCAATAAATACATCCAATTATTTTTGTCTTGTACAAAACCATTTATTGAATATTCAAAAATTTAACCCTGATTTACATGCAATTCCCATAAACTCACACCAAACGTGAAATTTTGTATTACAAACGTATGGGAAATAATCACATCCCGAGATGACGAAATCTCCAAGGGGTTGTTAAAAAGCGCGTTGAGAAAGGGTGAGGAAAATGTAATATAATATCCGAACGTAAAAAGATTTTTTTATTAGGCATATACACAGTTCAAACAATTATTTCTATAAAATTCAAAATTTTTTAATTTCATTTTTAAATCCTTTTTTTGTCCTCAGGAATTGAATTTTATGAGGGATTATAAAATTGATTTGTATTTATAAGAACAAAGGAAAATTGTTCTTTTGCTTTCACTTTTAGAGCAAGGAGTATAAATTATCAAATTTTTTCTATAAATCTCGAACGTATTAAAATAAGTTCTGAATATTCTTGTAAAGTAACTTTGAATGAGCGTAAAATAGATCGAACTGAATGAAATTCATTTATATTTAATGTCGGTTTGAACGGTAAAATCGGATCAGAAATGTCCGTCTGCTTTTTCAATTTTTCAATCAGAGTTCAAATTAGAAATGATGGCGGTAGCAAAAGTTATTTAATAATATATAATTTATTTCGAGTGAAATGAAAGTTTCCGAGAGAATCGCCAACTTTCATGCAAATCATTTATTAATTAACTTAAATGCGGATGGTTATAAATCGGGAGGGTTGTAAAATGGATTTTTCTGGTTAATTTGCACAAGAAAGAATCGTTTTTTAAGCCTCAGGTAGGAATATAATGAATAACTTGAATATTAATATAATATTTATGATACTAATAATCCACTTCAGGTTTAGAATGATGTCAATTTCAGTTTAAATTTCTTCGTTTCTTTCAAATATATCTACAACGTGACTATTACGATTTTCTTTCTTTCCATTTTGGTTTATTACAACTTTGTTTTTGTGCTCGAAATGCGAAATCGGCAAATTCAACTCAAGTTCTTTTAATAAAATGCTGAAGTAGGTATTTTTATTTGTTCTCTTTGCTGAAAAACAGATGACTATCGGCTCAGAAAATCTCAATTTTTATTAGATGAAGTTATTCATGTTTACCATTTCTTGGAGTTTCTTGATCTGAGTTGTTCGTTGCATTTTACAAAGAAACAAAAATACAATTACGTGTTTTTCAGTGGTTTCGAAATATTGAACAAAACTAAATGCATTTTAAAGAAGTTTTCTGATCTATTATTATTATTATGCGAAGGACTTATCCACTAATCAGCTTAGAGCAGATATTTTTCACCTATTCCGGATACAAAGTATCAAAAGGATTAGGCTCGGTTCACATAATAAACTGAAAGCTGAAAAAATAACTCTAACAAGACATTATGAAGAAAAATTTAAAAAATAGGAAGGAAAGATAACCCGAACAATAATAGGACCAGTAAAAGTTAGTTAGTTAATTGGTTAGGGTAGGTATAGATAGAAGGAACAGAATATGATGCTATGAGATACCAGTGGTAGAAAAAGAAGTGGCAAGCCTAAAACAAAAAGGTTAAAAGAGGTGGAAGATAACCTAAGCAGAGTAGGAGTTGAAAACTGGCAGGGAAAGAAGACAATAGGAAGTTGTTGCCAGAAATAAGTAACATGAACTATGGAAATTGATCCACACCAATAAGAGGATGTAGAAAACATGTTTGTGGAGCAACTTCATTAGTGTTGTTATTATTATTATGCCAAAGACTTATGAACTATTCAGGAGCCGGTATCATTTATCTATCCCAGATACAAATGATCGAGATGATTAAGCACAAGGTTGCTGACATACTAACTGGGACTATTTCAACATTTTCGCTGTGCCACATCTGTTTAGTCTCTATTGCGTGATCCGCGCATTTGGCTAGTTTATCCTGGTGTTGGTTGGAAGGATATGAGTTTTCGGTATAGCTAGATCGGCGAAACGGAATGAATTGCCTCTTCTATCAACCACCACGATGTTAGGTTTATTCGCCACCTGTGATAATGGACCTATCGTAGTAGATTCTAAAGTATACGTTTGAAAAGACCGAACTTGTTGGCCAGTTTCTGGTGGATTATGTTGCACACCTGATTATGCCCGTGTAGATAGTCGTCATTAGCTAACACACTACAAGCAGATATATTGAATGGTCTCTGATGTTCGTTTTCACTTTCTGCATTTGTCGGATTGAGTGTTCGGATCCTTAACCTTTTTCTTGTAGTTATTCGTGTTATTAACTTGTTCCTGGATATCCATAATGAAGCCTTCGGTCTCTGTAAACATATTTCCTCTAGTAAATCATCTATAAGCTTCTTTGTCAACATGCGGCTAGTTGAGGTCTTGATTATATCTACCGTGTAGCGCCTTTCTATTGTTACAGATTCTCGGTGTCTAATACTTTAATCAAGTCAAATTTTGATGATGCGAGGTTGAGGGGTAAGTAATCCTTACAGTTGAGGTTTCGGATTTCCTATGATAGAATTCACGTGGTTTCAATATCAGCTTCATTCGTTGAAGAATTTTGCCAACAAAGGAATGGGCATGGAGTATCATCATCAGTTTGTACCTACTTCAGTCGTAATTTCTGTTATGAAAGCAATGTCTTTGAATTCTGGTTTCGAAGCTGAACTACTTGCAAAATCATCTATATCCATTGATATATTTGGAGTAATATCTGAACTGTCAATTGAAATATAATTAATAATCTTATTGATTTGATTTTTCGCTTCAATAAAAATGAGCACTACAAATTCTTGTGGGTGCCAGGGGGTTCCATGATTTACCGTCAGGCCTAAAAAAAGTATGTTGTTATTTTTTCAAGAATTTTTTTTCAGAAATGAACGTAAAATTTTTACACATTATAAACTGTATTGTTTTAGATTTATAAATAAATAAGTTCCGTTCCTTTTCCCATGAACGGTTAGGAATCGTGTAAAAATGAAGATCGGTATTTTTCCTTTCCGTATTATAACAATTCATTACACAACAATTTTGATTTGACCATTTTTTTGCGTTTTTAATAAATTTTTTTCCTCCATTATCTTCACTAATGTTTTGAGTACAACGACTGTCACCAACTAACCAACCAAAACGGACTCAGTGATTCACCCTGATTTATTCTCCTACTAATGGGTATTTCGTCAGTACTTAGGGAGTTTGGATCAATTTCAGATGTAGCTCGTCATCTTTTTATCGTTGTTGAAAGGAAGCTTACAATAGTTGAGTGGACTGCAAGACCTCCACAGGCCACAATTTTCGTAATCAACTAAAGACGTGTGTATATTTCAGTGACCTTTCTGTGCTTGCCGAAGTATCACAGAGCACATGATAAATTGTTCTTTGCAACCTTGACGATCTCTTCTGCAACCTTTTTGTTCCTTTACTAAGATGTTAGTTTCCTCGACGTGCCTATAAATTCTGTTAGTGATACTATGAGTACCTTATATAAAATGAGAAGGCACGTGATAGGTTTGTACTGATTGGGGGTGTGAAAATTGTTTCGCTAATTCCTTGAGTACGCTCGGGAACTTTTTCTACCAGAAGTGGATATTATCAACTACCGGTGGATTACGTTAGAATTTAATTATTATTGCTAATAGCAAACTTCACTAATTCATCCATATTTCTCAAATTTGCTACAATATCTCCATATATTTAATCATCATAAAAAAATTTTGATTATACTGTTTGACAAAGCTTCAATTTGTTATCACATATATCAAATTTTGATTGTACTAGCGCCACCAAACAATAAGTTTTAGACCGATTTCTGAGCGATTTCTGATTCCTGTTTTATTGGAGTACTGAAATAGTATAGAAACTACTCAGGATTCCTGGGAAAATTCTTGAGTTTCTATTGACATTGGATCCTGCTGCGATTTTCATTATTATCGAAGTTTTTTCAGGAAATATACAAAGGCTAAAATGTATAAATGAAAATACAATAATCGATTTTCCGATTTCTGCCAATAGAATCGATGATAAACTATCATTCTATAAACGGCGGCAGGACACACTTTTTTTCTTGAAAAATTTCGTTTTCCGAGGAAAACATCAATAGGAACTCAAGGACTTTTCCACGAATTGTGAGTAGTTTTCAGTAGGAATTAAAAAATCGTGGACAAACCTACATCTCCTCCCGGTTTATATGTGAATTAAAAAAAATGCATCAAGTTTCCTTGTGATATGAAATCATATATATATGCGTAAAAAGTTCAAATATCTGCCTTCAGAGAGATTATTACGATTTTAATGAATATTTGACTTCTAGAAAGTCTTGTTGGACCCCATTCCTCTTGATAAGGCTTCTCCATTAAGAAAATGTTCTCGTGGAACCTCCCGCCTTGTTCGTTTCTCACAGCATCCAAATTGGCTAAAAACAAATCCTGATGAGAGTCCAGAATATGTATTTTCAAAGACATATTACATCCCAAAGTTTTATATGACATTATAGGTTCATTAATTAATTTTCCGTTTTATGATTTTCTAGAAAATTATAGGTAACATTTAAAAAACATTTTCAGGCGAGTTTTTCCTAATCATTCATTTTTCTATCAAATTTTTCATCCTTTATCAGTTACTATATAAATATTACATCTTCAGTTTTTCTTCGTTGACTTTGGGGAATTTCTCTTTCAGATATACAAATCCACTGTCAACTGTAGACATAATTTTCACAAACTTTTTTATCAGGCCTAGCTTTATCGTAAATATTTTTCAAAACTGAACCATGAGCAACCGGCACTGAAAGTTTATAATCGTTAACAGTAAAACTGCTTTCAAACTTGTCAATTAATATCAATCGTCAGTGATTTGGATCATATTCAAAATAAAAAATAAATCACATGTTCTTAAAAAGTAAAGTTTTTCATGTGTTGGAAAATTTATTTGTCTCTTATCACTAATTTTCAAGATACAGAGTGTTAAATGTATCCTTTTGTCTTCTGGTGAAAATAGTTACTTAGTATTAAGGCATGTGTTATAGAGGGTGTCCCACGACGAGTTAAAACTATCTGTATATAGTAAAACCGGAAGTCGACTGTAACTCTGTTATTTAAAATAAAACACTCTATATATTGATGTATTTTTGAAATCTACGTAAAATTTCAGTATATATTTGTCAGAAAAATTTTTCCGAAAAATGCATACTTTTTGAGTTATTCATTTTTTTTGTAAAAAAAATGACCGCTGCAGACCCTTATAAATTATTTTTTTACGAGAATACCCTTAAAGATATGAAAATTTTTTCTAATCGCCTGCCTTAACAATGTCAGACGTATTTGAATTTAAATTGAAAAATTTTATACAAGGTGTTTATAAAAAGTGTTCAAAGTTTAATATCAATTTTTTTTATTTTTTGAATAGATCTACCCGGTTTTAATGCATTCAGAGGTAAAAAATGAAGAAAGTTCATGTGTACTTTCCTATACCTGAACCTTACTGTTATCCAGATATTAGAGATGCAGGTACAGTCTAAATCTCAAGTCAAAATAATCCAAAAACAATACACAGTATCGAGTTTTATCAAGAGTACCTTTTTGGTGTAAAATTAAATAATGTTAAAGTTTACTTGTAATTTCGCTTAATAAATCTGATATTGAATAAGTTAAGTTCAATACTAATTGGTAGTATTGTAACTAGCGCCCTCTATTAGATTCAGACATAAAAACAAACTCATTTCAGCTTTCACAACATATTCATATAAAATAAAATACAATGTTGCCAATAGTTGCCGCAAAATCGTGAAAAATGTGTATATTTTTTTTGCCTTCAACACCCTTTACCTTTAATACAGATGGCGTAAGAAAAATTTTTTACTTAGGAAACGTCAAATATTTTTCAGTTTTCTATCTTTCCTAGAGAGGAGTCACCTTTTTTTGAAGCACCTCTTATAATACCATATTAATTTTCTGTTGTAGTTAAATTCTTATTTCAAGAGTCTCGTGAATTCAATTGATCCAATTGAATAAACAAAATATTTTTTTTTTCATCAAAATTGATGATAATATAATAATAAATACAAGTACTAGAAAAACCTCATAAATTTATCGAGAAGGAAAATCTTTTATTCAAACATCCCATCCCCTTTCTAAAATTCCATTCAACTCGACTATCGCGAATCCTCTTTTTCATTATTTTCTTGATTGTCAAACATATTTGTGTCTCTCCTAGGACGAATTTTTTATAACAGCCCAATAAGTTGAAAAATATTTATTTCATGCCGTTACGTCCAGATATCAACGATTTCTCGAATAGAAATGAGCCTTTCCAAACCAAAGGAAAAGATAACTAAGAAATTATGTTTTATATTTTATTTGTGTCATCAAGATAGAGAGACAAATAATAAAATTATAGGAAAAAATATAGTGTATTTCATAGTTTTTGAAAAACAAAATCAATACGAGGGTGTATTCATACAGAAACTTGGATTCAAAATGGACTTTTAGAATTTTTTTCAACCATCAACAACCAAAGGAATTTGTTGTCAGATTTCGATTCCAAAATAATTTAAAATTATCAAAGATCAGTCTATATTTGCTGCAGTAACTTTTTTTTATTAATGCATCTAAATTTTCTTGATTTTATGTCTCTTAAGTTTTAAAATTATTGACAAAAATAATTTTAAAACAGAAAGGACCCTGTATTTCCGTTTTTGATTATGTTCCAACGATATAGTTTTCAAAATAAAAACAAAACGTGACAACCAACTCCAGGTATTGTGACATCAAACCCCTGACTGGGGTAGATTTTCACATTTGTCTTGCATTTCTAGTAAATAAAAAAGGACTTTCATTAAACATAATATTCTCGACTTGTAACATGGTATTACCAAAGCATTTATCTTGTTGTACAAGATATCATTATTTCAAAAATGATTCACACTTATTTAATAGAAAATATTTTTTAAAAATTGACCGGCCTCGGTCTCCCCTATTCCAAGTGAAGCTGAGGTAATAGCAACTACTTAGAGACTATTAAGTCGACCGTAAATGCGGTATTACAATTTTATGTCATCGTAGCATTGAGAGATTAATTCTGACTGTTATTTTTCGATAGCCTGCATTTGAGAGTAGGTAATCGCATTTGTAGCTCTTGTTGGACAATTCCAACATTAAGCATCACATTTCTCTACTTTAATATAGAATTTGCAACGGTCTATGAACATTCTACGATCTCTTTCACGTATTATTGTCGTCCATGATTAAAAATAACTCGACTTGGTTCATTAAAAACTTCACGTGAAAGTATTGAGCTTATTTTGATATCAAGCTTTACGTGAATGTTTCTAAATTATTTTATACGGTATCGAGAAATGAAATATCTCAGTGTAAGCTCATTTTTTAGAAGATTTTATGTATTTTTTTAAATGTTAAGCAACCAAATCTGACATTAGTAGTATCTTGTGATTCTATTCTATAAATGTACTATAAATGTATCAAAAAGACCTTCTTTTTAGTTCCGTAGAATCTAAGCTAAGATATTAGTCCTTTGTTCAGCAATAAAAAGTTATTTTTTTAATTTGGTGCAATCATAACTGAGAAAATTGATTTTTAAGATGTAAAATTTTGATAATGTCTGTATCACAAAACTTTACGTAGAATGAAGATAATAATGTCGCATAATATAATTAAATGTTAAAAATGACCATCATTTACTTCTTAACAATGACTGAGGCGATTTTGTAATTCTCGTACAACATTTTGTGTGACCTTTTTTGTTGTTTTTGTTAATTTTTTTCGTTATCATAACTTATTAATCAACAATAATCTCTGCACAATTAAAATATACTTTAGATTTCTAATAACCCCCATAAGAAGTAATCGAGAGGAGTCAAATCGGAATATATAACCGGCCATTGGATCGTTCCACGTCTTCCAATCCACCTATTGGGAAAAACCTCAGTGGAGCTCCGTTTTGTTGATAGTAAATAGATAGATCTATCTCCTGTTGATGATTAACATCGGAAAAAAGTCTTTGTAATGCAGGCACTAAGAAGTTAATCAAATAATCACCCCAAAGAAATAAGGGCCAATAATTTTATTGTTAATTATACCAGTCCAAACGTTCACTTTTTAAGGATATTGATTGTGAACTTCACCCATCTAGTGATGATTTTTTCTGCTTCAATATCTACAGTTCTGTTTGTTAACCGTTCCGTTTAAATGAAACGTCGCTTCATCAAAAAAAAAATATTTTGTTTATGAATTGCAAATCTGCGTACATTCTGTCTATCATCAATTCACAGAATTCTTGCGTTCCATCATATTGATTTAACTCCTGAATCAACTAAATTTTGTGAAAGTGGTATTTCTCTTTATGTAAAGCTCTCAAAATAGATGATTTACTTAGATCATTGTCGGCGGCAAGTTCTCGAGTTGTCTTATGCGGATTTTCCGCAATCTCTAGATATACATCTGAATTTTTCCATCAGTAAATTGAACATTTCTAACTAGTTCTCCAATGTCCAGTTTAACGAATCTTTTTTTCAATGTTGCTAACAGTAGACTGCGAAACGTTGACCAGGGTATTTATTATTAAAAATTTCACAAACCTTCTTTTGAGTTCTTATTTTATTTGGCTTTTTGACTAATATTTTAGTATCTTCAGATATTCTTTCCTGATGTTTATCAGAACAGATACGAAAATACCTGAAGATTTCGCCTCAGTTATTGTTAAGTAGTGGATGGTGGCCATTATGAACATTTAATTGAATTGTAAAGTACATTGAAATACACATTCTAAATATTATGCGTAATTATTATCTTCATTCTACGTGAAGTTTTGTAATACATCTAAAAAAATACTTTTCTCAGTTATGAGTGCACCAAATTTAAAAAACTTTATATTGCTAAAAAGAGAACTATAATTATCTTATTAAAAATTATCTAGGAGGTGCTTATAATTCAGAGAAGATGTTGGAGGAAAATAATATATTTATACTGTAAATTGTCAATTTAAGAATAAAAATCGATCTGTTTCAGGTTCTTTTCACATAGTTTATCCCGCAATGTATATTTGCTGCTTAATTATGAATTAATTAAGAGAACATGGGCGTACTATGATTCATTATCATTACAAAGTTTACTTAAGGTAGAGGCTCCCAAACTTTTTATTCTCATAGACCAAACAAAATTTTATTGTATCCGGTGGACCTAAAATATTGATCCACCTCTAGTGTCCACCAAAGTTTTCGCAAAAAGTAGCTCCTCATGAATTTCTTCACCGATAACAAATTGAATATATGCCAGTAATAATGATTCAATGCAAATAATTATACCGGAACTTCCAATATCAGAATCATGAAAACGTTTTTTTAAGTATGTCCAATGAACCTCTTGAACATCAGGTAGAATTAACTATCAGCCGATATATTTTTTTAGGTTCAATAGAAAAAAATACCTTGGAATAATATTTTGACATCAAAACTTCACGATAAATAAATAAAATGGATCGGTAATAAAAATAAAGTTGAACAAAAATTGCCGAAACAAGTGGGTAATGTTTATCTTTGGCATTAGTATTTACGTACGTTGATGAAAAATGAAACAAGTTCATGGAAAATTGTAGGCACATACACCACAAGTCATATTAATTCATCCCTTTTTACGTCTAAGTTGGAATTTCTGGAACCGTTGACATATTCATACTGAATAAACTGTTTACACCACCACTACACCAACACTCACAATTTATCTGACGGACGCACGTTTCGATAACCAAGCTATCGTCTTCAGAGACTGAAGGTAAACTGAACAAGCGTCAATTCTCGACACGTTGTACTGAATATGAAATATGCAAGTTTTCACAAGTTGATAAGAGAAGTCAAGTAAAGATTTTATTTCTTCTCTATCAAAACCAAATAAATTTTCAAAGACCCCAACGTACGAATTGTAGACATCCATTTGTTCGTCACTCCAACGTAGACCTCAATCGAGTCTCTCGTGAACCCCTGGAGGTCCCTCTTGACCACTTTGGGAATGACTAGGAGAACAATGATGAGGAGAGAGTTGAATGATAGTTGAAAAGACTCGATTTCTTTTGTTTTGAAATATATAGAGTCATCTTTGTATTAGGATATCGTGAATAATCAACGTTACTTGTACCAACCCGTCTAGTAATCGATTCGAAAAATAACTAAATGTAGTTTTGAATGAAATTCCGCTAAGCCCGATCGTTTCAACTTCTTATAAAATACTGTAGCTACAACTTTTGCTTTATCTATAATTTTTTTGTGGAATATGCTAGGAAGCAAAACACTTTCAGTCTAGCGCTGAAATATTCAACAGACGAAACTTGTTTACATTTACAGAGTAAATCTGTGTTTTGTTTCCAGTTTCGTTTTCCTGCTTTAATTCAAGCAAATAAATACAATGAATGATGAATATGCATTGTAAATAGAAAGTTTTTCACTGTACATTGACTATTATTCCGAATATTTTATTCATGCAATAGGTAAATATTAAATTTATATAAAAGAGATGAGAAGAATCATAAATTCAATATTTTGAGAATATCAATATGAATATGAAAAAATCTGCTAGTCAGTAATCATTATTCAGATAAAATGGATATGATCGTTGATATAAACCGAGAAATTCTAAGGTCTCGTAGATTTTATGAGAAGAATTGATATTTAAAGTTTATATCTCTTGATAAACTAATATTCGATCGTTTACACCACAAACTAATGAGGCTCATCAAAAGACTCGACATAGATCAGGAAAACTCATATTGGAACCACAAATCACAAATAAAAATACATAATATTAAGTGTAAATACTGTCAAAACTAAAAGAAGAGTAAAAAAGAGGATGTGTGCTATTTAATTTATATTCGGAGGCTCCGGAGGACCGGAAGATGGGAGGTAAGGTCAATGGAGTGTAGTGCGGGTATACTGATGACATGTGTTAACAAATAACTCCTTGAAATTATTAAAACAAAGGAAAAACTCATTCTTTGTTAAATATCGGTTTTATTTATCGATGTAATCTCCTTCAAAAGCAATACAATCCAACGCATCTCTAAATTCTTTTTGGATTTGTCATTTGCCTCTAAATAGGCTTCAGTTTCAGCTATTGCTTCTTCAGTTGAGCAACATTGTTTATCGGCGAGCTTTTTTGACATCAGTGAAAAGACACTAGTCACTGGAGGCCAGATCTGGACTATACGAAGGATGAGGAAGCAATTCCAAAAGTTATTTGTTCAATTTAACCATAGTTACCATCGACTTGTGAATCGGTGCATTGTCTTGGTGAAACAGTGATTTGAGACCGTTCTTCTTTGATTTTTGCATTCAAGCGATCAAACAACTCTATGTAATATTCGCTATTGATTGTTTCTCTTTTTTGGAGATTGTCGATGAGCAATATTCCATGCGCATCCTAAAATATTGAAGCCATAACCTTCCCAACTGACTGTTATGCCTTTGGACGTGGTTCACCACTTAGATATTGATCGTTTTGAGTCCCTAGTGAAGTGATGGATCCATGTTCCATCCATTGTCAAATATCGAGGCAAAAAATCTGATTTATTACATGTAAACATGGCCAAACACTGCTCTGAATCATCAACACGTTGTTGTTTTTGATCGACTTGAGCTTCCTTCTGATATCTTTTCGGCCTCAACTATCTCACGCAATTTAAATTTACCATATAACCAATTTGTGAACTTTTTTGATGTTTTCTGTATTAATCACCTCAATTGGACGACCAGAGCGTTCACCATCAGTGTCTGTACGACCACGTTTAGATTGAGCACACCAGTAACAAACGGTTCTTTTCGATGGAGCAGAATCCGGATAACACTTATGAAGCGATTTCTGATCTGGTGCAGTATTTTTTTTTCATCCAAAATGATAGATTAACACGCGAAATAGTTTTGAACCCATTGTTTTGAAAATAACGAAAGTAGCTTCACTTAACTGGCTTACTCACTTTTTTTTTGACTAATCGAAATGTCTTGAAATTTTACTTTTAAAAGTTGGTATTTCATAAACGTCATATCGATTTGACAATGGTAGCGCCATCTGTGTGTAAGCCACACGACTTATTAAGTTGTGTAATATCATATATTTCAAAAACTATTCATTGAATGCAAGATCGAAGACCGGAGAGGATCGTAAAAAGGAAAATGCCCTATTAGTCAATGGACAGATCTACACCATATAGTAATTAATAAAAGCTGAAAGGAATGGGGAAATAATGGAAAATGTTATCGGCAACAATCATCAATGGATTGCATTAGAAGAAGATTTTCTATTCACATATATTATAAATTTCAATTTTCATCACTATTTCTACAATATTGTTAGCAACAATCAGCAAGTATAATTTCAGAATTTTACTTATTAAGAATTTGCATATTTACTTTTCCATTTTATAACGTAAAACTTTCTACGTGGTACGAAAATAAAATAGAATATTTCGTGATACATATTCATGAAAATACGAGCTATTCCCATTATTTAATTCAATTATCATAACTTCACGATTTAAATACGGTTTTACATTATAATATTATACATGAATGATTTTTCTTAGTGTGAAATAGTATATTATCCAGAGTAACATTGTTACGTTTCCGAAAAGGAATTATAATGATTTCGAAAACGTTTAATGATCAATTTAGATGTTACGTGCCTTTTAGTATCCTCTATCAGAGAACCGGGTAGCAAATTCGAACTGCCTCACTTCTTCCAGTCCGTTTTCTTTATGCAGAAATTCACGGGAGATCCAAATAACGTCACGTACCAGATAAACCCACTACGCCTTTTTCAAAAATGAAATAGCTTTTGTTTGAAACGTTGATCAAGTTCCTAGCAGCGTTCGCAGATATCCTTTATTTTTTAGAAATAATGAGTGAGTCGTTAGTATTTTGATCCGTTGTTACAAGATTTGGAGCTTTCCAGCTTTATTTCAATTCATAATTGATGGAAAACATTAACTCAATAGTATAGTTTATTTTTATAAATTAGAGATTATTCTGAGAAAGAAAATCTCATTTATTTCGATAATTCTATAAAGAAATCAGCATTCATGTCCTTATGGTAGTCATCGGAAAGAAACACATCACTCAATAAATCGTCTGACTAAGAAAAACAAATTTTTTGGACAAAAATCGGTTTTATTCTTCAAGGGCAATACAATAATTCCGATGCTTCCTCATTTGAGCTGCATTTCTAGCTGGAAAACCTTTTTTGAATTCAGCTAGTAGTCACTGGGGGCCAGTTCAAGTATAACTCGTTCAATTTTTAACCATCGTTGCCATCAATTTGTGAAACAGAGGTTTTTTCTTCGACATATGAGGCCGATTTTTCTTGATTTTTGTATTCAAACGATACAACAAATCTCTCTACTTGTTAGAGATAGTCGATGAAGAATATTCCATGCGCATCCCAAAATACTGAAGCCATAGCCCTTCCAGCTCACTTTTGACCCTTTGGATGCATCGGACGTGGTTCACCGGTTGCAGTCGACTCAGATGATTATCGTTTTGAGTCCTGAGTGAAGTGATGGATCCATGTTCTATTCATTGTCACATATCGACGCAAAAAATCTTATTTACCACGTGTAAACATGACCACGTAAATATAATCGATTTGTGGATGTCTTTTATATTCCATGGAGTAACCACCTCAATTCGACGCCCAAAACGTTCACCATCATCGGTGTCTATACGAGCACGTTTAAATTCAGCAAATCATAAACAAATGGTTCTTTTAGAACATACGAAATTATTTTATATCCATTGTTTTGAAAATGACGAAAGTAGCTTCACTTGAATGGCTGTTACTTTTTTCTGACTTAACGAAATGTCATGAAATTTTACACCTCAAAGCTAGTACTTCACAAACTTTGACAATGACAGTGCAATCTGTGTGTCAGTCACATAACTTTTGAAAGTTGGTACTTCACAAACGTCATACGGATTTCATAATGGCAGCGCCATCTGTGTATCAGCCACATGACTTATTGACTGATGTAATAGATTCAGAAGTCAATCAACAAAGTCATTTGAGCTGCCGATATGTACTATTATCAGTCTGCGACTCCTTTTGATGGTGGATTAATAAATTATTTATAGAAACTTATCTTCGACTTGTAACAATGTTTTCTTATCTGGTATATGTTCCTCGTTGATTCATGATTCATTTAAATAAAATATATTTCTTCTTTGGTTTCTCATTTCTATTTTGGTCCTTAGGTCCTTTTTTCTCTATACTACATCACTTCCTTACGTTAAAATAAAATTTTTGAATGCAAGAACTTTGTCCACTCTTGGAAATTCTTCTCTAAAGAAGAACGCTGCACTTTTTTCGAAGCTCATCTTCCCAATTTGGAATTTTCC
The DNA here is from genome assembly GCF_026250575.1 of Diorhabda carinulata. NCBI lineage: Eukaryota > Metazoa > Arthropoda > Insecta > Coleoptera > Chrysomelidae > Diorhabda > Diorhabda carinulata. The sequence goes on along the minus strand of NC_079472.1, from coordinate 10,499,911 downwards.
TGGAGGTGATTTAATAGTTTTCCAAATAAGAGTAAATGTGTCATTAAATATTCATTTCCGGCACTGACATTCGAATTTTTGCTATTTGCAAACTGAAGGAATGTAAGTGATAAACATGGTAACCGTTTCCATTATGATTTACAGAGTTTTGTAAGACTTCAGCAGTAATTTTGGGATCAAATTATGTAAAAGGCTTAATGTGGATTTAGAAAAAAACAGAATTTGTCATTTTTCATTATTTTGTTGTCATACGTACTGACTTAAACAAAGTTTGAAATCAAACGTGAACTTGAAAACTAGTGTTATCCAAAAAATCGTCCAAAAAATTAAGAATTTTCTTCGAAATTACCTTTCACGATATATAAACCTTACAGCTTTCTTTGCTATATCCCTCATTTGGTTTGCCACACTTTTTTATCTATCCACTCGTTTTTCTGGTAACTTCGTCTTTCATATTTTGTTCAATTCCTTCTTTCCAGGATCTCGATGGTCTTTCTCGTCTCCTTTTATTCTGCGGTTGATATATCAATGCTTTCTTCAACCACTTCAACGCGATAATAAAGTTTTTGAAATATCTCAAATGGTTTTCATTTTATTTTGAAAAAAAGTTGTCAAGTCCTTATTGGAAAACCCCTTATATTGTCATTTTTGTGTTTAGATTAATTTCTTCTGACTAAAGTAATAACTTCAGAATTTGTGTAGCTTCTTCCCTTGTTACAGTTTTTCTTATATAGTCTTCCATTGTTCCATGTTTCGAAATCCTATTTATTTGCAGTTCGGGGTCTCCTTGTTTGGCTCCTCCGGTTTTTGACATATTCATATTCCAATCCCATTTTGCATATTCGTCGTCCAACTTTATCCAATTTTGTACAGAAATGAAATTCGTTTGGTTCCCTAGTTTCTAAAGGTCGTAAAATCCAACAGGGCTCTGTAATCCAAATAATCTACCATAACCCGACGTGTTAAACGTCTCATTAAAAACTGTATTAATCCATCTCTACCTTTTTTTATTTTGTTTTACCTACACCTGTCCCGATTTCAAAATGAGCAGCGGGGAAAAGAAAAACACGAAAAACGCTCGACCGCCAACGTATAAATCTCAGCGACCCTCGGATTTCACATCATTATTCAAGTAACACTGAAATTTTAAACGTTGAATACGTACAAACACCCCAATTGTAAAATACGTGGATACAGCCATTAATAAAACAATAGATGAACCGAAAATGCCACAACATATGTTAAACTTCCAATAAAATTTTAAAACCATCAATACTGTCAAGAATATATACTGAAGAGAACGTCACGCCATCTATTAAACGGTAGCAACCTCACTACATTTTCCTTCTTCCATTTTAATATTTGACTATTTCGACAGAATACTTGTTAGTACTTTATTCAAATATTTTCACTTTTAGCTAATTATTTACTGAATATATTAAAGCAAATACTCTGCGTGTAAATCCCTTGAACAGCAAGAAACTATTTAAAATCGATGTAGTCAAAGAGCTTAGTGTCCATTAGGGTTTTAACTATCTGGGCTTGTTGTGTTTGGGTATTAAGCTAAAAGCTTCCCAATACTCAATACGCTCTACTGAAATTTGGTTGTAATTAGCTTCAGTTTAATTGAACCGAGTAACAATTCTTAAACAATGGCAGCGAGAATTCTCTGATGAAGATTAAACGGATCCGAAAATTAACAGTCAAAATCGAACGTTTGAAGCTGGGGCATAAAGACGTTAGTTTAATGCAAATTTTGCATTAAATGCATCGAATCAGCGACTATTTGAAACTATAAAATATTCTAAACATCTCACCTCAAATGCTGTTCTTCCAGTGTGGTTTTGTATCAAATGAGGTCTTGTGTCTGCCAAAGACTCTGATGTATCTGCGGACTAAAAATTTAAGTCAGTAAAACCTCCATTTACACGAAAAAATGTATAAAGGCTCAAACCACTGATGTCAACTAGTTCAATTACAGTTTTCCTATTTCTAATGTTCTTTATATAAAGAGGGATGTTGAAATAGTTGTTGGTAAATCAGGGAAAATTAGGTACTGAAATTTGGCAGCCATAACTCTGATATACAGCACCGTATGTACACTACGATAATTATACAAAGTGTTCCAAAAAAAGATGATCCCGTCTCTAGGATATATAAAAAACTGAAAAATATTTGTGGCTTGCAAAGTAAAAAATTTCGTAACGCCATCAGAATTCACGATAAAGAAAAAAAAATAACATCTACAGGACTGAAATTGCAAAATATTTTAGTTTTTCCATGATTTATGCACTATAGAGTAACTGTATTCAAAATTTGAAGCTTCTATGTCTATTATAAGTGCCTTAGGGTTTTGACGATCGGTCAGTCAGTCAGTGATAAAATTAAAAAATTTGACTAGTTATACTTCTAAAACTACTAGTTCATATACAATGCTTGCATAATTACTAGAAATACAGGCTTCTAGCTCAATTCACAACGAAGTTATAAGGGGTCGAAAATGGAATGAACAGCTTCCAGAAAAGGATGGTACGGCCGTCCTTTTTTTGCTCGACTTGGCGGGGGCACTACCGAGCCCTCAGATATTCTTTGAAAAAGCTAAAATGTCATGAGTTTTGGATAAAATATCTGAACATTTGGCGTTTGTCTCTGAATTGGAATAAAAATTAAGGTCAGGACATTAAACAACATAGGTTATGGAGACGACACGGTTATCATTCCAGACAATCCAGAAGCCCTTTAGCGCCTAATCAACAAAGTTTTAGAAGTTGGAGATACCAAGACTTCCAAACTCACAACTGAATATAAACATCTATGACACCGCAATAGAGAAAGTCCCTGACGTCGAAGTATGATCAGGTATAAAACAAGGTGAAAAACCTATTATGTAACGCAACCTTGAACTTAAACTTAAGATACTGTTTTGTGAAGAATTACGTGTATTCAGTTCTCTTGTATGGAGCAGAAACATGGTCACTAAAAGTGGATACCATGAGCAGACTCGAGTCGTTTGAAATGTGGATCTTCCGTAGACTTCTAAAAATATCATGGACTCAACATATACCTGAAGATGAAGTGCTTAGACGTATTGGAAGGAAAGAGAGTTACTTAACAACAATAAAGAGAAGAAAGACCACTTATCTGGGCCATATATACCAAAACAACAAGTATGATTTACTGAAATTAATAATAGAAGAAAAAATCGAAGGAAAACGTGGACCTGGTCGCAGACAACATTCATGGTTGAAGAACATAAGCGATTGGACAGATATGAACACATCATCTTTAATTTGTACCACTCAGGACCGAAATAAGTATGCCGAAATTGTAGCCAACCTTCATTAAATGGATATGAGGTCTTCCAATTATCTTGCAGGGGCTCTCTTGACACTAATAACCTCAAATTTCAAAACTCAATATACCCTTTAGAAAAAACGTAATTTAATTTAGTGAGGAAGGTTATTTTTCAGTTTGAAAAATATGTTATACTGTTGAGAAACTAATCTACAGGGTGTTTCAAAAAAAAGTAATACCATTTTTTCTTCAACGCCCTTTACCTTGAATACAGATGGCGTTAGAAAAATTTTTTACTAAGCAAACCCAAAATATTTCTCAATATTCTATGTATCCTAAAGACTGGATCACCTTTTTTTTAAAACACCCTGTATAATAAGGGTATTCTAGTATACCAAAGTATGTAAAATGAGCTCGAAAAAACAATTCAAAATCAACAACTAATAGCTTTCGCGTATCACTAGAGCTATAAGATCGTATCCCACCAGGGTTTTAGAGAATATTACTGATTTTACGCCTGTACATCTGTTTATAGATAGATTACCTAGTTGTTGGATGGAAATCATGTCATAAAGAGATGTGTAGGAATTAGAGTATAAAGAAATGAGCAAGAATTGATGTAGCGATTCTTTCCTATAACCAAGCTGCTATCTGAACACTGAGCTCTTAGGTAATTGACTCTAAACTAGCGTACGAGTGCTATAGGGAACTCAATTATGAAGGTTAGAATAATAGAACCCTTTTTGATTCGTGTTCCTTTACATACGGAGAAAAAAAATAACGAGGTAGTTAATATACCTACCAGTAAAAAAAGGGCGCATTGGTTCGGATCGTTTCTGTGGCATGGGAAAAGATACAGAAAGGTTAGAAATACTTTAAGTGATGTTTCTATTTTACTAAAACCCATAAAGCACCAAATAAAATTGAGTATAATAGAAATTGACTAATTGGATATTGCGTAGGGAAGAGGTAAAATTTGTTGATGTGTCTTTATTGATAATAACATTGTTCATTGAGGGGCATAATAAATCTCGTGTATTTCAATTGAAAACTGTTTAATTTTTAACATCGTTAATGAGAAATGTCAACTTCTCTTTTCAATTTCGAAATTTTCCATTCGTATTTCTATACTATATTTGAATTAAATATAATTGAAGTTCTATCTCTACATTGAAATAAAATATGAGGGGTCGCTATGCTCGGTATTCCAATTTTATTTCCTTTTCATGTTCGTTCGCTGTAGTTGATTTACGAAGTAATATAATGAAAAGTAATTGTGAAGTCAATAGTCGTTTGCATTTAGTTTGCAGAATTATTTCCAATATAAAGCAGAGATTTCAAAGATAATTTGTCATAAAAAACCGCTAAATGAAATGAATAAACCAAAGGCAGCGAAGCAATTTATTTTGAAGTTCAACGACAAGTTATTTTGTGTGCAATATGAAGTGAGATAAATTGTATTTAATTACATTTCATTCATAGACGATACACTTATGAACTGAGTTTCCACAAGACCCCAAAACAAAGTATGATATTTCTCAGCTGCTCGTGAAGATCCAAATTTCTTTGATTTTATGTAGTTTATATCTTAGGGTAGTCAAAGAACGTAACTAGGTTAAGTGGCATCTCGAACTATTTGCATTTACTGTAAAGGTAAATATACCACCCGATTGATTTCCGTATATTACGACACCATGCATCAAAATCTATGAAGAAATGAAAATAGATCTCCTTTAAAAAGTTTTTCACGCCGATTTAAAAACTGCAATTCGTTTTTTTCTACACACTACTCACAAATCGATAATTTCTGTTGTGAAGATTCATTTCCGGCAACTAAATAATCAGACAATCGCGATGCTAAATCTGAGAATGAGGCTGATTTATCGGAGGATTAATTCACTCGCAATGAACCACAGCTGTTCATCCAAGCAGAATTACATGATTTGGAACTATCGAAAGAGGCTCAAAACTGGTATCAAACAAATCTCTCAGCCCCAGTAATGATATAGAGAACGAGATATTTTGAAATCACTTACGGAACGTCTAAGTGGGGATTTCTCTCAAAGAAGTTCTTCTACATAATGTCAATAAATACGCCTCCATCCAGTTCCCATTCCATTCACTTGGAGGAAACATTTGAAAATGTATGAACCCTATTGGGCAATATTAAATATGCGGAGCACCAATGGTTTGTGTGTGGCGATTTCAAAATGATATACCTTCTGCTAAGTCAACAGCTGGATTGTACGAAAATGCCGTGCTTCTTATTTGAATGGGACAGTAGATCTCGTGGCAAACTCTGGAAACAAAAATTGTGGCCCAAACGACAAAATTTAGTACCTCATATGAAAAACATTGATTGACACTAAGGAGATTTTGCTACCAACACTGAACATAAAGTTCAGCGACAATTTTCGTAGGTCCACAAATCAAAATGTTGATGGAAAACGCGAATTTCGCAATTAGAATGAATCTGAAAGAAAATCTAGCTTGGATGAACTTTAAAAAAGTTGCGTGGTTTTTTGGGTAACAATGAAGTACAAAAACATAGTAGAATCAATATTACGCCATTATAAAAATCTTAGATGAAATATGAGTGTGAAAGTTCCACTAAGACATAAAACAAATGGGAAAACGGTACCAAGGTAGCCGGATTAAAAATATTATGATAGCTGAGTACTGCTGAAATCTCAATAAGGTTTTACAAGACACCTGAGGAGAGTGCAGGAAATGAAAAAACGAAGATTTGAAAGCTATAATAGAATAGTTTTCGCTGTGTCCGTTAAGATATTCACGTTTGTTTTCATTCATTTGCATTCATAAAGAATATAATTCATGGATCGTTCAAAAAGCGTGAAAAACAGTACCGTAGCGGTTAATTTTTTAACGCTTCTGCGTTAAAAAACTGTCACACTTTTATTTCTTGATATTCGTTCAAGAAAATCTAATCAGGAGTGTAGTATTATTATTAGTGATGAAGAGTAATAGTGGAGAAAGTTTTAACTGCACAACAGAAGATGTTTAATTGGCAACTGCAGCGACCATGAATCTTCTCTCTGAGAAATTCGAATCGAGGGAACAATATTTAAAGGAATACAGTTCTTTAATGGAGTGGCGTACTAAAAAAGGCATAAACAGCTTTACAGAAAAAGTGTTACTAACTTACTTCAGAACTAAATCCAAAATGTGGGAGGCTACAACACTTTGGTCGACTTATTCCGAATTGAAAGGCATCCTAATGGTAAATAACGACTTAGACATAAGTAAATTTACTCGAAACATATTTCATATTTGAAAAATAAATCAGTTGGCTGTAGACCCAAAAAATCTAAAACATTTGCCCGTGAAGTAATTAATAAGTTTATGTTGCAAGCTCCAGACGATTATTATCTCATGCATAAGATATGACAACAAAAAATTTTAATGTTACCTTAGATATTATCTGTAACATCTTTCAGGTTGCTTTAATATTCGGAATAGCAGGAGCTCTGCTGAAGGAGGAATTATATATGAAGTGTGATGATATTAATAATACCGAAAATGTCTTGATTATCACAGTACCTGCTACAAAAACTCATGAGCAACTTCGATTTAGTGTTATTGTTGAAATATCCGACAATGGACTAAACTTGGTAGAGCATTTATAAAAAATATAAAAACCAACGACCCACATTTTGACCCACCCAAGGTCAAAACAGATTATTTCTTTTTCCAGTATGGAAATGGAAAATGCAAAACCCAATTTGTAAGTATCAATACCTTTTCAAAAATTTCCTCGCTTATCGCAACATATTCGAATTTACCTAATTCAAAAAACTACACTGGACATACATTTCGACGCTCTTCGGCGTCTCTATTAGTGGATTCCGGCGGTAATATAATGCAATTAAAGAATCACTGTGAGTGGAAATCCAACACAGTTGCTGAGGGTTACATAGAAGACTCAATAAAAAAACAGAATGGATTCCGCAGAGAAAATTTTAACGGGATCAACTAGTTCGACTTGAAGCAACATGTAAATGTTCACGATCCTACTAATACAACTATAGACGATGTTATTTCTTTGAAGTCTTTAAATGTTACCAATAGTAATGTAACTTCTTCTTTATTTCAAATTAATAATGCTTACAGTTGTACTTTCAATACTACTATTACAAAATAAAAATTGATAAAAGATTTGTCGAATTTTCTACGGACATGGAAAAAATTTTGTAGGAAATTCGTGAGTAAAGTATTACTTTACTCTCTTGTTGCATAAATAACTATTATCTAATTCCGCTATCGAATGTGGCACTTTAAGTCACTCCTTGACATTAGGAAACGTCATATTTTTCATAATTTTCATATATCAGTTATGAAAAGTAGTTATGTAAAAGCTTCACGTAACTGTTTAAGTTCCAAAGTATAATTTATTAATTACTGTAAAAACTGATAATTATTTCATTATATAAACTGTCAATAAACTCATTCTTCCAATTCAATTATATTTAAATATTTATAAACATTGAAAACACACCATCAAGGCACAGTTATTCAAAGTAAGTCCATTTTCTGACTGGCTATCCTCTTGAACTTCTTGTTTAATATTAATTATTATCTGATGAACTCTCAACATAGCCTTCGACAACAATGTTGGATTTCCATCCTCCGTGTTGCTTCATTTTCAGAATGTCCGCTCCCGAGTGTGTCACGAGACACGCTGACGAACGTCTGAAAAAATGTATCCTTCAACATCAGGTAGATCAAGGTACTGAGATATCTTTGCTGGTAATTTTCCAATGGTATTGCTTTACAGCAGGAGATCTAACATTTCTATACTTTTTGAAGAGGTCAACAAAATTGACACCAGCAATATTTCGAGAAGATATCAGAGATTCGTAAATAACGTGTGTTTTGCTTTCTGGAATTTTAAATTTTAATTTTAAAAAAGTGGCATTATCAAATACGTTTCGTTCTCGCAGGAAACCGACATTGATTGGGCGCAAAAATCAAATATTGTCAAATCACTGTGAGTTCTTGGAAAGCAAATATTTCCAAATTCTAATCACATTTATTTCTATGTATATGCTTAATAATCAGAATATATTGAGTAAGGCCCCCACGCAAAAAAATTTTTCATAAAATACTTATCATAGAAGACTAAATTAGATGATGAAATTGTACGAAATCTAGACGAGATAGAAAACAGCTATTTTCATTTAATCATCTGTAATGAAATTTTTATATGTGGTGTTATTCATCAAAGAGATTTACAGTCTATTTTGATCTACTATGATTTAGATTTATTATAGTTAAAAATGGAATTTCAATTTCGTCCTAATAATGTTTTTATTCTGATTAAAATCGTAAACATTAGTATGATATTTATCATTCCATTTATACATATTGTTGTACGAACAAAAGCCACCCTAGCTAATTACGGCATTAGTAGTTAGATGCGGCATTTGTATGCACGAAACGAAATGACGTTCTGTTTAATTTGGTCATCCTCGTTTGTTAGCGAAATGCTAGTTTTAGGATTTATATAATTTCGTTGTTGATTTTGGCCACAAAGCCGGTAATTCATGGAAAATCGAACAAAGAAAGACTAATGGGAATTCCTAACAAACCATTTATACATTGTTTCCGTGCGATGAATAATTTCTATGTACTTTTTTTCTATGTAAATAGATGAATGGAATATTAAATAAACTACTCTACTTATTATCTTATTTAAGCTTCAAGATGAATAATGTCAATATAATGAACACACTGTTCACTACTACATTCACAATTACATTGTCTGACGCGCGTAAACAGTGTGTTCAGTACGATTATTACCAACGGTTCCAAAAATTCCAACTTGAACATCAAAATGGTTTTGTGAAGAAAATGTTCAGTTTCTTGATATGAGACAAGTCCTTTTACAAGTTGGTTCGCATTTTGGAAACCAAAATATTTCCTCCAGATACATTTACTGTGCTATAGTCGAATGTTTTTTTTATTGAAAATTTATAATCTACTCAAAAAATACAGAGTAATAAGTAAATTTCTTGCTAAATGACTTGAGGCGGGCACCATCCACTGATCGGTCTCCGTAGATCACTCTAGGTGCGTCTTTTGAATCTTCTCTGTTCCATTGGATCAGTGGTTGGATATTAGTGGATTGATGAATAACTTTATTGATGGTTGGAATACCAAGATCTGTGTATAATGTACGTTTGCTTATAAACCATGGAGCATTAGCTATCATGCGGAGTATTTTAGAATGAAAAGTTTGCAGTATCTTGGTGTTCTATTGTTTACTGCAACCCCAAACTCTATGCCATATGTCCATATTGGTTTTACGATGATTTTGTACATAAGTATCTTATTTTCCATTGTTAACTGAGATCGTCTGCCGATTAGACGGTTCATATTTTGAAGTTTTAACTTTAGTTCTGTGTTTTTAGCTTGTATGTATTTCTTTTGGTCCAAATGTAGTCCGAGGTATTTGACTTCTGTTTTCACTGGGATCGGCATTAAGTTAATGGTCATTTGCGGCAAGACACCTCGTTTTGTGGTAAACCTGATTTGTGTGAATTTGTTAGAGTCGAATGCTAAGAAGGAATACCGTATCTGGACCTCCCAAAAAGTGAAAAACCATAAATACCCTAGAAAGATAAGAAAGACTGGTAAAAAGTGTATCATGAAATTCGACTTGTTACGTTTTTCTTTAAAAATATGAATGTTAGAATAAATAAATCCGAAGTGACTACTGTGATACAACAAGTGAACAAAGGAATATTCAATATGTTTGAAGAAAAACGTAATAAATCGAATTGGATGTTACATCCGAACCCCTTGGAGAAAAAAAGAAATTCGTAGGCATTAATTTGTTATATTTTCAATGTTTTTTTCTTATCTTTCTTTATGTAGTATTGTGCAAGCACACGTATTTTTAGTTACGTTAGAAATTGGATTATTTTAAGTTAAGACACCACTCGCGAGGCTGTTCTAGTACCTACAGTTAATGGTCTCATCTATTTATAACACTTAGTGATTTTTTCTGAGAATTATTATGAATGTTCTCTTATCTCATCTTATTTTTCAAATGTTTAATATTTCATCATCGCACACATATTTTCATCAAGTATCATCAATGTATTATTATATATAATAACTTAGTATTGGAACTGATCATTTTTTTGTCAACCTTATGGTTAAACATACTCCTATTTTAAATATTGTTATACGATTTACTGCATTTTGCTATCAATAGAATTAGAATTTAGAATATTATTATATCGATAACTTTAAAGTTCTAGCTTTAAGTAAAAAAAGCAACTTTATCACTGTTTTTTTCCTTCCTTTCTTGTTGCTAATCGTCACAATCTTGTTGTTCTGGTTTCTCGTTAACATCTATGCTATTTTTATTCAATCTAATAGACGAATGGGGTACAAAAAGGTCTCAGTTTACGTCCCCGTTTAAACCAAACGCACTTACAGACAGGTACATTTTACTCGTCTATTTACGTTTCACATTCAATTTCATATATTTTTAACCTCGATAAAGATCAAATGAAAGATCGAAACGTTGACCGTTGACGTTGTCGATTTGAAGATTTTCAGGCACTTTTATCCTGCGTGTATGATTGATTGGATGGCAAGCCTAAAATGGAAAAGAATGTAGAAAAATACGTGGAATTGAAGTAATCCAGGATCTAATGAGAGATGCGCACAGAAAATTACGCCTAGAGCAAGGACTCCTTCAATTAGTTTATAGCTATTATCAACTGTATTTACTAAGCCGTTAATTATGGTAAATAAGCAAGTTCCATCAAAGATACTTATCACAAAATTAGAAGGTGTAATATTCTGTGCCAAGCTATTAGGACATACGTTATTTCGAAAAAATATTTGAGTCCTTTGAATCCATCTAGGAGCTGATATCTTGATTGTTAGATCAATATTTATCAGCAGAATTTATATAAAGTGTTCCTGGGCTTAATGCAAAAAATTCGGGAGTGAGTAGATGACGTAAAAATAATGCTGTTACATAGGAAAAATTTTCTCATACAACCCCTGGTTTCTGAGTTATAGTCATTTAGAGTTGCGAAATTATATTTAAGTATATTTTCCAAATTATATATTCGAATATTATGAATTTTTAAGGGATGATTAATATGTTCATCTAGTGAGAAACAACTTGTATAATCTAAGATAGCAAAAATGATTTTTTCAATCGATTTTTTAAGAAAAGGTTACTATTTGTTTAACTTGATGAAAGGCTTAGGAGATATGTAGATTTTTAGATCGTTGTTTATGACTTAAAGAGACATTCTGCAGAAAATTATCATAAATTTTAATTATTCATCGAAAATACCCATTATTATTAAAATATAATAAAAAATTTCTGATTGAACTGTCTACTGTCGAACATCGTGCTTTACACGTTTTTTCACATTTCAATCCTTAAAAGTAACACGAAGTTCAACAGTATACAGTTTAATTAGGATTTTTTTATTTTGATTTAGTACCTCCGATAAATATTTTCAATAAATAATTAAAAGTTATGATAATTTCCTTCAGAATGCCTCTTTTTGATGAATGGCTCCTTCAATCATGAATTTTATCGAGTTAAACAAAGAATACTTTTTTTTTATAATCGATTGAAAAACTCATTTTTGCTGCCTTTAGATTGTACAGGTTGTCTCTGAAAAAGTTACGGATTGTTAACCATTGGGCAAGAGGGAGCCCTGGCCTGCATTAAAAATTCATCAAGTCCCGGAACACCCTGTATAACCTGAAATTTCATCTAATTTCCTTGAAATAATATAAATTAAGATATTGCAACAGCAATTCATTAAAAATTTTTTTAAAGGATTGATTATTTCGAGCTTGACTAAAATAATTTTTGCCCATTTCAAAATAATCAGCATCGCCTATTTATTGAGATAGATATTGATTAATGACACTTAAAGTTGGACAATCTCTCCGCTCCCGATTCTTTTTAAAATTCGTCGTAACACGGTTTTATTGGAAAGTTTGCCTCTTTCATAATGTTTAAAATATCCGATTCGACTCGTATCTATGAAAACATGACTGCAAGTGTTGAATATCAATCTACAAAACTTCGTTGCCATCGTGGTTTCTGTATTAATACATAAATATACGGAAAAGTTTACTAAAGTTCGAAATAAATATGTATGTTACAAGCTTGCGGTAGTATTAACGATAAAATGTATTTTGAGAACTTCAGACTACGAGTTTGTTCTTTATGTTTTCAATTAGATTCGTTTTTAAAGTAAAGTAGCACGAAATATTGAATATAGATATATGAAGTTCTAATATATGAATAAAATTATAACACCTTGTATATTAACTGTAAATTATAATTATAATATATCAAAATGTTCTGGAAAGCATATTTTTTCTCGTGTTTGTTGTTCTTTCAAATACGTATTCGTGTAAGGGTAGCAAAAAATATAATTGATGTAAGCCAAAGAGCACAAACACTTTTTATTAAGTGAATTTATAATGTGAGTTTATAATCATGTTTCGTTAAATAAATGATCTAGCTCGGTCGAGAATCATAAACTGTCATCTTTTTGTCGAATGACCTCGTAACAAATGAGGCCGCTGCATTAACATGTCTGATACTAAATTTCATCCCCTTTAATGGGGAATGACGTTTTTATTTAACTCCATCTTTAGAGAACCATCGACCAGAAAGTTCATGTAATTCAACCGACTCAAGCTCAACAATAATTAATAAATACAATTTAATTTTTCAAGAAAGATAGTGTTTATTTCGAGTCGTTACGATTTTTTTAAGAAGATGACGAGTTCAAGTAACGGATTCCACCAACAGAGCTGATAGATATATGGGACTCCCGTAGCCTACCCACTAAACAGCAATATTTTGTCATCTCCGTCCAACCAGGGATTATTGTGATATTACTTCTGGCTGCTGGTTCTGTCCATGTATGATGTTCCATTTGTTATGTTTTTTTATGGCAGTCGTCCACATTCTTTTGCCTAAAAATTCTCTCTGTATAGATAGCAAAACATTTTACTCTGTGCAGCACCACTTGGACGATATTATCAGGATTTATGCTGCCCACAGTCTCCTCTACCGCCTCTCTTAAACCCTCTCAGTAGTTACACACGAAGAACGTGTGTTCGGCATCATCTGAGTCGTTTATTTGTTTGTACTCTCTTCATTTTGTGAAAATATCGTCAGAAGTAGCCGGATCCCGTCAAAAGTTGGGTAATGTTGAAGTCCACCTCTCCACACTTCCTTTCGGTACACAGTCTAATGTCTTTTATCAATTATCGCGTCCATTTAGTTAATTTCTTTTCTGTCCATCGTTGTAGCCACGTCCATATAGTTCTAGTGCGTTCGATTGTTGCCGCCTCCTGTAGTGTCATATCTAAGCTGCTTCTGTATATCCTCTACCGCTCAAAAGCCAGGAAGTTCACGGAAATTATATAGAGACAGTCCAGTAGGAGCTGGTGATTCTCAGTGCACCTTGTCTCTGTACCATCGTCATCACTTTGCAGTATTTTTTTATTTACATGGCGTCTGACCAGACTTCCACCCCATATAGAAGAATTGAGTGAGTTGTTGCAATAAGCAGCTGTGGTCCACAAATATTTGTCATTAAGCGGCTCACAAATGTTATCCTCTCAGCTGCTTCTTAAGTGGTCTTCCGTATGTAGGACGAGAAAGACATTTTCGTATCTACAGTCACTGTCAAATACTTTTGCATCTAGACTCTATTACGTCTGTCCCGATCTGAATGGGCAATCTTGTCTGTATCCGTTTGTAAGAAACATCAGCTCAGTTCTTTCCGTAACGAGTTGAAGTCCGTGACGACCTGTCAGCCATCCCCCTACTCGTCTCATTACATGGCTCTGTTAGAGCTGCACTAATTCTGGAGATTGTTTAATGATAACAACTATGACATCATCGGCGTAAGCAACCAGAAGCACGCCAACAGGAAATTCCAGTCTAAGCAGACTATCATATAGACTGTTCCATAGGTCCGTTCCCAGTATAGATCCTGCGGTAATTTTTCTAGTCACCTATCTTTCTGTCATCTCATAGATTATTCGCCTGCTTATCAGATAATCCTCCACCCACATGGCCGAGCCGCAGGCATTTCTTATGTCTAGTGTTGCTAGTATCACGATTGGTCGCGTCGCGTGGCAGTGTCTGTCCAGTTTCAAAAAGGTGTAGTTCACCTTCTGGATTACTCCGGTTTGTTGATCGGCCCTTTCTGAAAACGAATTGCAGATCTGAAAAGCTGCCTCCTGTTTGTATCCCGTCTGTTAGTCTAGGTCTCAGTAGATGTTCGTCCTTAGATTTAGTACGAATGTACAAAGTTCAGAAGTCTAGATCCGTTCCAAATAGGTACTACGTCATCAGCGCCGATTGTGTAGGAAAGCTTCAAGAGCTATTTTGACGACAAAGAGTTGATTAGCTGATAAAAATGGAACAGGGGTTTTTTCGTGGCTCTTCAGACAACTTGCCCCAAATAGATTCCCTTGCATGAACAAAATGAACAGACAGAATGACATATTCATGAAAAAAATTTTAATCTTAATTTTGAGATACCAAGTGTTAAACTTTAAACATATACACAACACACACACAACACAACAAAACCGATTACTTGTCCTTGATAAAACTATAGTCCTTCTGTTGTCCTTTTTCATTGCATCATACCATTTTTCCGTAATTTTTCTCTCTTAATGATAAGAACCTTTGTATATCCAAGCTTCGACATTTTAAAAAAAAATATAACTAAAACGACAAGATAAGATGGTAAAAAAAACAAAGTAGTGGGCATGCTGCTGTTGCTTGTCGGGCGAAACTTAATCGGCGCTGGTGACGTAGGCAATAAGAAATGAGGACGGTGTAAACAGCAATGACTAATTAAATAAATGTGAATATTATCATTATTATATTATGATTTCAATATATTCCTGAACATGTATTATTTCTGGAAATCGCATCTGACTATCCGATGTATGGTTACTGAGATTTGAAAATTTTTAAGGTTATTTTGCTATTCGATTGAAGATGGCTATAGTGGATAAACTCAATTTCAAGATGGTGAAATTAGAGTTACTATGAATACTTTTCGATTCGAATAAAACGAAACTAGTAAATCTTTTTCAGTTTTTGAAATAAAAACGGTTCAATAAATCAAAGTCTCGTTCTATTTGCGGTCGCCAGAAAATATATTATATTCCCGCATTATAATGGTATACTAGGCAATGAAAAATCGATATCACTTCCTTAAATTGAGATGAATAATCCCCTTCGCTCCACATGGGCACATCTCCAGGGGTTGTCCCGATTACGTTCATATGATAGAGTGAAAAATACCAAAAAATCATTGTTTGATATAAGAATTGGGATATTTGAAACCTTTCTCATGTACTTTTCATATTTTCACGCATAATACAGGGTGTTAGGAAAGATTCACAATGTTACTGTTTTTACCACAAGTGTTTCAAATTCCCATTGCTCCCGAATCCACTTTCTATAGTATTACTATGTTCATAGCTGCATATGTCATATTAAGCTTCAGTGAGAAGTGTCAAAATACTGCAATGCAATGCAACTACTTGGCATTTGAACAATAGGTTTCTTTTAACAGTAAGCCAAAAACAAAGATGAAATTGATGCGGGTCCTGAATTCAGATGGTGCTAGAAGTACCTGGCCTGACCTAGAGATGGCGGTAATTGCTTGAAAAATACCACTGTATTAGAAAATTTGAACATGCCACGTTGTTTAGTATTAATTAAGAAAGTTTTCAGTGAATTTATAAACATGGAAAGAAATTAATCACCATCATGATACAAAACTTTTATTTGAAAGGGCTTAGCCCAACCATTATGAAAAATGAACTAGATTCTACTCTGGGTGAGACTGCTTCTTCGTTCATCAACAGTAAAATAGAGTTTAAACGAGGCCGTACGACCTGCGAAGGCCAGCAACGCAATGGTGGACAAAATGAGGCTCCAGAAATATTGAAGAAAATCCACAAAGCTGTGGTAAAGATGATTCCATCGAGTGTTTGCCAATGTTACACAGAAATAAAGCTGAGCGTTTGCGCCGCTTCATAACTATGGATAAAACATGGGTCCATACTGAAGCAATCAAAACATTGGATTGAAATGGGAGAAAAAGCTCCAAAGAAAGCAAATACCGTTCCAACTGCAGGCAAGGTCATGGCGTCGGTTTTTTATGAGATGCGCGTGGGATAATTTTTATTTACCAGCTAGAAAAAGGAAAAACTATCAACGGCGAACTTATTGCAACGTTCAAGCGAAGAAATTAAACAAAACGGCCGCTTTTGATGAAGAAGTAAGTGTTGTTTCATTAAGACAATGCACCAGCTCATGCATCCGTTATGGCAATTACCAAAATTAATAAATTAAAGTTTGAATTGCTACCATGTGCACACTATTCGCTTGATCTAGCCCTATTTTCTGTTTCCAGACTTGAAAAAATGGTTCGCTGGTCAAACTGAGAAGAAATTATGTCGACAGTTAATTTTGAGGAGCTTGACTATTCTTATTATAAAAAGTATGGAACCTATTGAACATCGCTGGGAAAAGAAAAAATGACACTCAGAAATAGAAACATATTAAAATATATATAAGTAAAATACGTTTAGATGTAATTTTGAAACTAAGGTCAAGTTATTAATACAAAGTCAAAATTTGTTACACCACAAATGGTGCTAGTTCCTCCTAAAACTGTTAACACTGGACAGTAATAAAACTAGAAGCTGCATTAAAAAAAGTGAATGTTTGGAGTGCCGTGTTATACAAGTTAGGAATCATCCTTTTTCAAAGGAACGTTACTCTGCACAAAGGTTTAGTGATTGGCTTAATAAATAGTTTGATTAATGATGCTTTGGGAGAATGAGTGTCAACCTGGTGAACCGGTTCTCCAGCCAATTGCCCGACGATAAGGAATAATGCAGCCGCAGATGTACACGCCAACCCCAAACTAAATTTAAAATAAACAAATGAAAAAATCAAAAAAAAAACGAATAAAACTCCTCAAAAATAAAGAAACAAACCGACAAGGACCATTTTTGCTAACAAGCTTCAATTTCGTTTTCATTCGGCCAAAATAGTTAGAAATAGTTAGACAAACACAACTCAACGAAACCACCACAACCCCAGTCGTGCAGAGGAGCTATTCCTATATCAGGGCCTACTCAAACAAACCAAAAATCTTCCTTACTCTATCAAACTTTAACCAACGAATCCCTCTCTTTTTTTAGAATGAGTGTGACATGCTGGTCTGCTAGATCCCTACAAGATAAAATTCAAAATTAAGACTTGAAATAGTTTATTCCATACTTCATCTACACATTTTTCTCTTATCACTACTTCTTATCATTTTTAAGTTCATAAAATTTTATATCATGCCTTTTATGTGCCTTGAATTTTAACAGAATTGAGTCGTAAATAATATTATTAAAGAGTAGTGCAAATTGCAACATCGACATTAAACTGAATATGTTGATGGTTCATAAAGTTCTACAATTATTTTCCTAATTACTTTTTTATTAGTAAGCATATTAATCACAATAGTTATAATAAAATTCAGTCTCTGGGTTATCACTACATTTTACCTAAAATCTATCAATAATTTAATACATATTCTAATGAAAACGATCAATATCTTCCGCTATCTCACCTGTAATGATGATGCGCCATTACACGGCATAATAAACTTGCCAATTATCTATCAATTACTGTCTTTGTTTAAACAGGAAGTAAATTCTAGGTCCATTTAACAGTAATTTCCTGATTTATCTGGCTCGAAATCATACGCAAATAAAAATTCACACAATATTTTTAAATTGATGAATCTGAGAATTTATTATAATTTATTCATCAAAACACTAAAAAATAGACGTTCTCAAGCTATCGCCATCTTTTATTGAATAGGGTAACCCATCAATGTTATTTATTGATACGAGGGAACTATTAAAAGTATACTTGATAGGTAATAAATATAACGTTTGTTCAAGTATCAAGTTCTTCTAAAATCAATATGATTTCATTAATAATTATGTTATGAATCAGTCTTCAACTAAAATCTACATAACAATCGAATTTTGACAAAGCAAATTGTTTACTCAAATTAAGCAGTATTAGCATTGTTTAGAATACTAATTCATCTTTGTTTGAATAGCAGTGGAATATGTTTATTCAACAAAATTTAATAATAATTTGAACGTGAAACTTTACTTCCTAGTTTATGTTTGTTCAAAACGAATATGTTATAAAATAAACATCGAACCCTTTTACTCATTCAAAATTAATTAAAACGTTAATTTGAAGGGTATATTTTGTTGATGAAACCGAGAAAAAACGATCCGAAGTTATTTTGTTGATTAATTCTTTAATGAATTATCTTTTTGTTTGCCCTGAATTGAACGATAACTTATACGATGAACAAATTTCTCTATGTGCAGATTACGATGTTGACATTTGTTACAGTGTGAGAAATTTTAGTTTCCCTAAAACCCAATTCGTTTAACCCTGATGGTTTTTTGATTGCTACATAATTTGGCTGCCGTTTTGATAAAACTAATTGCCTTGATTTTTTTCAAATCGGCACTGACGTAGAGGGTAAAAAAGATTTCGATCGACTAATTCGTTTTTGAATTATACATTAATATATTTAGAATTATTTTTTAATTCCACACACAATGTATCTACTAAGTGAAAAATTTACACATTTTATTGGAGGAAACTGAGTGAAAAAAGAAACGAAAAGCTCCATGAAACATCAACTGACTGTTAAATGGAAATATTTTGTTCCATTCGGTTGGTTAGGAATGATATGTGATGACTATGTAAAGTAATCATATTCCTGTAGGCCATTTACCGTTAATGGCTGTTTTTTAAATCGAAAAACGTTAAAAACTGCCTGTTGGAAATTATAGTATTAAATAACAAAATTCAGACGTCAGGCAACAAATTGTCATTGTTTTAAAAGAAATTACGAAAAGGATTCGAAAAAAGATTACTGTGAATTTTCAAATTGATGCCCTATCTTAATCAATGCATTTACGTGAACGTTTCTCAATGGAGAGGCATGTCCGCGAAAGGATTCAAATTCTGTTTTATTTGCAATTTAGAAGTTGTTAAGGCTGCTTGGTCCTCTTGCGAAAACGCGGTCCTTGAAAAGGCCCCACAGATAAAAATCCCAGGCATCAGGTCACATGACCGTACAGGCCACTCAACGAATCCTAGTCTGACTAACCATTCTCGAAAATCAAGGTACTCCCGCGCACATAACGCGTAGTGCATGAAGAGACGGATGTTCGCGAGTGTTGAATCGTTGTTCATTTGCCCATGTAAATATTCGAGCATTCATAGATAACTTTGGCCCGTCACGTGACACTAAGAAAAGTACGGACCCACGAAACCTCCCGCATGGATACACATTCTTCTTCGATGAAGACGTGAAGGTTTTGGTCGTTCCAGTAAACGCAGTTATGCCGTTCAGCTTGAACGTTGCTTCATCCGACCACAAAATGAAATGCTGTAATTGTGGATCATCCCGACTTCATACGGGGTGCCACTCGCAAAATTTCAATCGTCGATCGAATCATCCTCGTGCGTGGAGGAGACGCGGACGCTAAATTCGATAGTGCATGCATTTCAACACTCGTCGTAATGAACGATCGAATATTTCAAGTTCTCGCGATAGCTTCAGATTAGTTGTTAGAGATGCCGATCGTCCGAAACGCGGCAGGTCGGCAACAGAGCCCATTTTCAAGAATTTCTACTCTGTTTAACAATTTGGTAACTGCAAGTTTGAAAATTGTTGTTGAAATTCGGTAAACATAGCTTCGCAATCCGCGTTTATACGACGCAACAGGAAAAATTCTTTCTTGAAGCTGAACTTGTATCGGTTATTCATTTTGAAAACGCGTCCACTCAACGAGCTCGTGTTATCATGACACAGACACAATTGTCGGAAGCACTAACATGCTTCTTTTTAATATTTTTCGGCAACGTTGCCAGACTTATGAGCGTTTCCGGACTTATGCTAAGTTTTCGAGAGCGTTACCTGACTTATACCGACCTCTGCATACTAATGAATCCTTCAATATATAATATACATTGAATGCTTATGTAAAAAGCTTAATATCAAGCCTCAAAAGTGTATATTTGAGCAGAAATTATGGATAATATAGTGCTTATTTTAATAAATTAGTATGCATAAAGTGAGCTTTTATAATCAAAATGTGTTTCAAGTTTAAGTAGTATTCGAGTTCCTATAAATTTTAAAATCACTAACAAACGAGCTACGAAACAAAGTGAAAAAGAGCTTTAGAAATGAATATTCGCCAAATCAAAAATATCAGCTGCCAAAACCAATACTGAGCTTCGAAAATCTTGACCATTATCCGGCTATCCCTTCTATTACTATACACAACCACTTGGGGTTTATTATAATATTTAGCAAACCATTCGGTTACAGGAAGTGCTACTTCTGCCCAAAAAATGGCAAATATCTGTCTAGAGCAGCGTTTCTTAAACTTTTTGATGAGTAGAGCTCTTTTAAGTGCCTACTTTTTCCGCGGAGCCTTTGATGCGCTTCAATTCCATGGTTTAAAGGAATAATTTGAAACAAAAGTATTTATAATTACCTAGAATTTTTATTAGCTTCAAAATTTAATTTCAAAATCAATTCAAATCTTTTCTAAATTTAAATAAGTTACTCAAACAGGAAAATATTAATGAGACGAATGATATTGCTTTTTATTTTCGCAAATATTTTTAATAGGTTCGGCATCTAATCTGTTGCGGTATTTATTTTTAGTAGATACATAAGTGGAGAACCCCGCTTCACGCATAAATGTAGTCGAAAATGGTAAAAGGGTTGACACGGCCTTTCTTGACAAATTGGGATATTCATTCTTCAAACTACACCAGAACTCGTCTAACGGTTTTAATTTAAAATTTTCTACCTACGATGAATCTACTGTCATTTCTATAAAATTCTCAAATTCCTCCGTTGACAAGGTAGACGGTTTTGTGTCGACACTAAAAGGATTTTCAACCCACAATGAATTTTGATATTTGATATCTTGTTTCTTGGGAAAATAGTAATTTAAAGCTTGGCTCCTTACTTGTATGTTCTTTCTCTATTTTGATATTTTGACACCAGCTTCTTCTTCTTCTTAAAAACAAGAACCTTCCTTTATTTTGTTAGAAATGTCGTTCAAATAGACAATTTTGAGCAACCAATTTCTATCGAAATATCGATCTTTCAACTCAAAATTTTGTTCCAGAAGAAATACACGGACCTCGTCCTTTAGTTCAAAAATACGTGATAGAATCTTTCCGCGGCATAACCATCGGACGAAAGAAGAATGACTTCACATAATATTTTGAATAAATGATTTAGCAGCATCATCAAGGGCAATTTTATAACAGGAGGGCAACTTTTTTGCAGCAAGTGCCTGTCTATGAATCATAAAGTGGGGCTATCAGAACAGTTTCTGGCGACATTTCTGATTTGTACAGCCCCATTAATATTTCCACTCATAGCCTTCGCTCTATCGGTACATACATATATCAACACAATTGCCCAATGTTATTTTATTCTCTTATAGAAAAGAATTTGCAAAAAAGAAGATCATCTAATATTCCGCTTTCATGTTCATATCTAGCAATGACCATTAATATTGCGGGCCCAGTTATATCAGTAGATTTCAAGCGAAAAGTTAGTTCGTTCTTTATATCGGCTGCTAAATCTCTGATGCGCTGAGTTACAGTGTCATTCGAAAGTGGAATCTAGCAATTTCTTTCGCTAATTTGTCACCCAGCATACACTTTATCATATTTATAGCGGAAAGTTTAATAAGATTCTCTGCGATTGAGTGGGCTTCACCCTGTTTTGCTATTTGATAGCTGACTAAGTACGACGCTTCAGTTGCATGTTCATTAGCTGTTTTGTGTTTTGAACCATAAAACTTTTCTGTTTTGAGATTACTTCACTTTTTCGCATGAAAAACTCCGTATTTTTTTCCTTGAACTCGATATGAATAGACTCCAAACGCCGGCGCATTTTAGTTGGAACCATAGAGCTATTTAGAAGAACTTTCTGCATAAAACACATTGGGGATTTCCATTACTGCTTATTAATCCTAAAGATATATAACTTCCATCATACTTTCTAAGCTTTTTTATAAATGTTCTCGATTGATTACTTATAGAAGAAATATCTGAGGTTTCTTCATTTGTAGTCATTCTAATTATAGTATTATAATTACAACAACCATCGCTATCTTTGCGGATGGGGTAATTTTTGAGTCAAAAACAGAAGATGAAGAGCCGACATCTACTATAGGACGCTTTAGAGTACCTTTTTTGAGCCACTTTTTTACCCTGCAACAAAATTTCCAAATTTTTTTTGATTAAAAAAAATTACGACTCCAGCATAAGCTTTAGATTCTAACAATTAGTTTAGATCGTTACTAAGTTTTACATTTTTATATTATGGTCAACATTGGAAAAAGAAACACTTTACTAATACATTTTATAGTTTCTGAAATATTAAAGGTTCGAACTTCGAACAAAACAGTTCATCGAGCACGAGTACCATTTCCGTGGCGCCTGGATTTGACTATGGCATTTTATAAATCGACTCAAAATGAGTCGAAAATCAAGAATAAAATTTTTCGATATCTCGCTTCGTTTTCGAGATATCGAAGTTGGAAAAATATATTTTTATTTAATATTTGTATATGTTACACACCAGTTATGAAAAATAGATCATATATGAAAGGACTAGTTCGTATAGAAAAGGACTGAGGATATTAGTCTATATGTGTAAAAAGCTTGTCTTTTAATGAACTGTCTAGTTCGTTTGCAAAAGGTCAAGTCTATTTATATACGGCCCAGCTGTACCTACGCCATATGTATATTTCTAAGATATGTAAACCCATTTTTTTTATTTATTCATTATAGAAATGTGTTATACATAGAAATACTACCTAACCTAATCTAACCTAACCTAACCTAAGTAAATAACTTCTGAAAGCATTCAGAACGCACTTTTTGCTCCAAAGAGAATATCTTTTCATTAAATTACTAATTAAATCTGTAAACTATCATTAAATATTTTTTTATTTTATAAATAATGAAAAACAACCGACAATTCTTTATGAAAAACATCAGATTATTCATGTATTTATCATATGTCAAGTTATATTCATCACAGAGTGATGAAAGTTATCAAAAATGGCTCATTTTGCTATAAAAATCTATTTTTTTCAATATAATTTTGGAGTATCAGGGTAAATAATATAAAAATTAAATAAATAATGTTTCGTTTATTGAATTACAAGATTCATATTAAATTTGAAGTGATGTTCATTTGAAATGAAGTATTGAACGCCATCTATCCAAAGCGAATTATGAACTAATGTTTGATTATAACTTTAAGTATCGATATCTCGAAAACGAAGCGAGATATCAAAAAATTTCATTCTTCATTTTCGTACTCTTCCTTTTAATCGTTGGGCCAAAGTTAGTTAATTGCTTCAAGTTTTATATCTATTATGCAGAATTGTCGACTATACTGTGATTATGAAAACGTTTCTTTCACCCTATTGTTGACGATAGAGTTTTCATTTCAAACTTTCATTCACTAATTATCACAACTTATTTAATTGTTGGAACTAAATAATGCAACATTGAACATAAATCAATAAGTAAATACATACATACCTGCTTAAACACTTCGATGTACCTTTGAATAAAATCGATAGATTTCACGTTATGTCACGTTAGGTTAGAATTATAAAAATAATAACCTACCATTAATGATCAATGCAGTGTGCCCGATAATAAACGATAGGTTGAGGTAGACAATCCGCACTATTAAACTCAAGAAGGAGCGACGATTCAAACAGTAATTCAACAGTAGAAGTTTTCATGAATATAATGGGACGATTGCTTTCGATTCATCTCTCACTTTTGTAGAGCGTCAATTTCTTTATTTTATCTGAATTCTGAAATATTATGAGAAAATCAAGTAAGTTTCGCGGAGCACTTGAATGGTATTCACGGAGCCCTGGGGGTCCACGGAGTACGCTGGTTTAGATTATCCATGATTCTATATTCCTTTAGCTGTTTTCAGTGGCTTCAGAAAAATGAAAAACAATTTCCAATGTTTTAAGGGCTCCAAGATGATTTCTTTTACTAAAACAATTGTAACTATTGTAGAAGAATCAAAACTGACTTATAACCTTTCCAAAATCATAAAGTAGAATGATATACAGAAGTTTTTTTTTGCTTAACGTTTTGAAACACTAAAACTAAATGCCGGAATTTTCAATTCTTTATTATAAACAAACCGTTTTTCCTCCAATTCGTAGCAATAGGAAATTTTATAGCGCGTAAAATGACGTATGTTTTAATTATTGTTTTTGTTTGTGCTTCTCTTCGTACAATACACATTCCGACAATCCGTTACGATAAAATCGTAACGGCCTCTATGAAACAGGTGTGAAATATTATACTCGGTTCCTTACTCCCTCTATATCTGCACTGGAACTAATTGTGATACATCTGTGTCGTGAACTTTCTAGACAAGCATTCTTGTTGACTGTTTTACGGTAGCATGCTTCTTACAATCATATTAAGCTTTCCAGTGAAGGAGGAAAACAAACAACTCAAAATTATAGCTTCAAATATTATCGTTGGAATTCTAGGAAAGATATTGGGTGTAAAATTAATAGGGCAAACATATAAAATGGGAAAAAGAAGTTTGAATCGCATTTTTGACTTGTATTGTATTGAACTAATTTGTAATAATATTTTCACTCTTGATAATCATATTTTCATGTGATATTGTAATGATATAGGTTATTGAAATCTATATAATGGCTATATTTGTGAATAATAAGATGAATTCACATTATAAATCAATTATTTCATGAAAATAAACATTAATTATTAAATATATAAAATATTCAATAAATGATAAGTTGAGTGAATTTTCCAGATATAAATAATAAGTCGTTATATACTTATTTAAATTGATAATATTGGAAATAATGGAAATAATTTCTAGATTCTTCCATATTTGTAAGTCAAATGTAAATAGGAATAATCTAAAAACAAGAATTGGTCTTTTCCTATCTTTAACCAGCTGCCAGAATTTTTTGACAGAATTTGCATAGAATAAGGCATCAGTTTATGATTTCAAAGAAATTATCTAAGATTTAAGAAAAAAGTTATGTTTAATGTAAAAAAATATAAATAAGAAAATTTGTGATTTATGGTTTGTACAAAACCTTTGTGATTGTGTAAATATCTATGGTTTCTACAAAAAAATTTGTGACTGTAAATATCTATGGTTTCTACAAAAAAAATTGTGGTTGTGTAAATATCTATGGTTTCTACAAAAAAATTTGTGGTTGTGTAAATATTTATGGTTTGTACAAAACCTTTGTGATTGTGTAAATATCTATGGTTTCTACAAAAAAATTTGTGGTTGTGTAAATATCTATGGTTTCTGCAAAAAAATTTGTGACTGTGTAAATATCTATGGTTTCTACAAAAAAATTGTAGTTGTGTAAATATCTATTGTTTGTACAATAAAAAACCCTAAAAAAATATTCATTCCATTATCAATATCAGGTTCATTGTTATTTACTACTAAATTTTTAATACACAGCATAACCATAACAAAAATTTCTTCCATCAACTTGAAAATATATTTTTGAAACCCTCTAAAGCTTAACCCGAAAATACATTCGATTTTTTTTTGTAGAATAAAACCATATATAATTGAATATAGTATGGAAAAGCTCTGTATATCAAACCATTGTTATATCGGCTACATATAAACGGCAACTTATTGTTAGAAATGATCGTGAACTTTATCTGGGTCGTTTCATCTGGTACAGTGAATGGAATTAAAGATTTTTCTACCATTTGTGGCCGAATTGAATTTACTTCATTGTTCACTACAAGATGCGTTTTTTACAGTGGATCCCTTTTTCTAATGTTTTATTAGCAAAATCGCTTCATTGGTTTCATCTTAATTATAACACTTATATTCCCTTTATTTGATATTTGATACTATTTAAATCGTTGATAATAAAAATAATGAAAATAATTTTCAAATTCTTCCATATTTTATAAGTCAAATGTCAAATTAACATAACCTAAAAACACGAATTGGTCTTTTTCTATCTTCAACCAACTGCCAGAAATTTTCGACAAAATTTGTATAGAATAAGGCATCAGTTAATGACATCAAAGAAATTAACTAAGATTTAAGAAAAAAAGTTATGTTTAATTGAAAAAATAATATAAATAAGAAAATTTGTGGTTGTGTAAATATCTGTGGTTTCTATAAAAAGTGAGATAGTTACAACTGGAAAAAATAGACGAACAGATAAAAGAAGAAACAAAGTTGGGAAAGCGCTTTTGTTTTTTTTTGTCTATCTAACCTAGAAGTGTTTGAGAAGGAAAATGATGGTCGGGAAGGTTGAGAGAAAAAGTTTAATTCAAAAATTTTCGAGGAAATTTTAAAATTTTTAGAATCAATTTGAGGTATAACAGTTTATTAGAAGATATTTCAGTACTGGAGAACAAATTGTGGTAGTTTGAAGTTGTTTATAATTTAAAAATTGAAACACCAACCGAAATTAATTTAATCTAAAAAATCTAAAAAAATATTCATTTTATCATCAATATCAGTTTCATTGTTATTTACTTCTAAATTTTGAATACACAGCATAACCATAACAAAAATGTCTTCCATTAACTCGAAAACATATTATTGAAACTTTTTAAAGCTTAACCCGAAAGTACGAATTTTTTTATAGAATAATACCATATATAATTGAATAGCTCTGAATATCAAGCCATTGTTATGTCGGCTACATATAAACTGCAACTTATTGTTTGAAATGATCGTGAACTTTATCTGGGTCGTTTCATCTGGTACAGTGAATGGGAATTAAAGATTTTTCTACCATTTGTGGCCGAATTGAATTTACTTCATTGTTCACTACAAGATACGCTTCGAATCGAGTTAAATAGTTTTACCAAGAGAGTTTTTTACGGTCGATTGCTTCTTCTAATGTTTTATTAGCAGATTTGCTTCATTGATTTTCATTTGATCTTAATAATAACACTTATATTCCCTTTATTTGATATCTGATGCCTACTAATTCGACACTCCAGCTAAATTTGGTTTCAGTATCGTTATTTTAGAACGCTAACAATGCTTCATATTTATAATAATAAGTTAAGCTAATGCTTGGAACCCTATTGTACTACATTTATGAAGTGTAGGGTTATGGTTAAGAAGAGGCAAGGATATCTTGTAATGTTAGAATTGTAGAATTAGTGACACATGGTGATATTAATAACAAGACAATGCCTTTTCCATTTCGTAAGTATTCACTATATTTCTAGGCAAAAAAATAAATTGAAGAGGTACTCTATTTATATGGATACTTAAAAAGCTAATTTTGAAGAGTAAACCGACAAATGTTGAGAAGCTTCAAGCAAAAGTCAAAAATATAAATTAAAAAATCAAAATAGGAATATTCGAAACAAAAATCAAAGATGCTTAGGATATTTTCGTCAATTGTCAAATATCCTTCAAAATTATTGTATTGATAATAAATTCTTAATTCCCAGTATTGAAAAAAATTGGATTTATCATAAATTACTTACTAATTACTCTTTATGTGTACGTAATAATAATTTTAATAAAGATCTACTGTCACAAGTCCATTCCTTAATGGTGTTTCTAACATATAAAAAAGAATCATAAATTTCTTCCTGTTGGAAACGCATAATTTCAACAAGACGTGAATGAAATAACAGCAGTATAAAAACGTCTCGGTTTGAAATTACATAATGTCGAGAAATATTTTTTTTATTTCGTTCTTTCATAAATTGCGTGTTGACGTTGATGAATATTTATAACTACTTAGTGAAAAAGAAAAAGAAAGAGGTCAAAAACAATGTTGTATACTTCGTTAAAATTTTTCTGACGAGGTTAAGAATATTTGACAAGTAGTATAAATATTAATAACCTGCTATCTTAAAATGAGTTATCTTCATTAAAATTACCATAATTTGCAGAGAAATTTTAAAAATTTGGTAAATTTTGAGGAATATTCAAAGAAACTCAAATTAGTCCCTTTGCGTCCTCCCGACATATAACCTTTAAATAAATCAAATTAGAATAATTATTAGTGAAAAACAGTGAGTCAATATTTTATTCGTTTACTTATTATTTGACCTTTTAACATAATAAAACAAGTATATTCATCAAACACGTATACGTTTCTGTTTTGATTTAAAACTATTTGCAAAAAATTTTAAGTACAACATGTACAGGTACAATAATGCCCGTTGCTGTTATTAATTAATTGTGAATAAATAATTATTCCTCTGAAAACTAATGATAAATTTAAGGCGTATAGTCAGTAAAACAGGAGACAATTAAGTATTATATTCGATTGCCATTTTGCAACCCTATTGCGAGAAATAAGGATAGAAATTTTTAAATGCTGTATCATAAAAAAAATGAAATATTTCATTCAAAAAATAAAAAACAATTAAGTGGTGAACCGCCCTTAACATTTAAGGGTGTGAAAAATAGATGTTGACCAATTCTCAGACCTACTGAATATGCTTATAAAATTTTATAAAAATCGGTCAAGCCGTTTCGGAGGAGTATGGTAACTAACATTGTGACACGATAATTTTATATATAACATTTTCCCGGTTATTGCTGGAAAATGGACTATCCAACATAAAAAGAATTTTTCAATTCGAACTAGTAGTTCAAAAGATTACCGCATTCAAACAAACAAACAATTTCTTCAACATTATTTTTTTATATCTGTACCCGCCAATGAGGTACAATGAAGTGGAAGGTGATGATACAGCAGATAAATTGAAATAGAGACAGTAGAGTCCTTGTGGAGAATCGGCTACAGGATAATAGAAAACACTAGAAAGAGAATTAAGACCAATCTATGGCGGTTGAGGCAATCAAAGATTCTCCCGGGAACCTATAATCTATGATTGTTAACAAGGGTCTTATCGGGGCATTACCGCCTCAATAAACAACATGCAAATTTTGCTACGTAGAGAAAAGAGAATAAAGAAAAGAGCTGATTAACAACATTATGAAATTAATAATCGAAACTGAGTTTCGGAGAATGGAAACTTAAGAAAAATATTAAAGGGATATTTTGAAGAAAATATAATAGCGATGAAATACTTTCTTATGATGCCTCAAAAATTTAACATAGACAGGAATCAGGATGCCTCAAAAGCTTTTTCTTGATACCTCATGATTCTGTCGAGGAATGGAATCAAGCCTCAGGAATTTATCATAAAGAGGAATTAGGATAGAGAGCTTCCTCTAGATGCCTCAGGCTAGGATCAAGAGTTTATCCAGATTGCTCAGGAATTTATCAAAGAAAGGAATCATGATAAAGTACACTCTTCGGGAACTTATCAAAGACAGTAATGGGTATAGAGAGCTTTCTCTATATGTCTCAATAATTCAACAAAGACAGGAATCAACTTTCTCGAGATTCTTCATTATTTTCAGGCATTTATCAAAGAATGGAATCAGGATGAAGAGATTTCTCTAGATACCTCAGAATTTTATCGAAGAATGGAATTGAGTTCAGGATGTTTCTTCCAATTCCTCAGGAACTTATCAAAGCTAGGAATTAGAATATAGAGATTCCTCTAGATGCCTCAGAATCATTTTTTTCTACATATCTCAGGAATTTGTCAAAGAATAGGATTAGACTTAACAGCTTTCTCTAGATGCCTCAGCATTTTATCGAAGAATGTAATAAAATTAAGGAGCTGTCTTCAATTATCTCAGAAACTTATCAAACACATTAATCAGGATGAAGAGCTTTCTCTAGATGCCTTAAGAATTTCACGAATTATTCAAAAAATGGAAAACAAATTTCTAAATACCTCAGGAAATTTAACAAAAACAGGAATCAGGCTAAAGATATTTCTCTAGATACCTCAGGATTTTATCAAAGAATGGAATTAAGTTAAGGAGCTTTTATCAAATGCCTCCGAAAGACAGGAATCAGCTTTCTCTAGATGTTTCAGAAAATTGTCAACTAACATATCAGGATATAGAGCTTCTTCTAGAATCTCATGATTCTATCGAGAAATGGAATAAAGTTAAGGAGCTTTTTTCCATTGCCTCAGGAACTTATCGAAGACAGGAAATAGGAAAGTTACGTCAGGAATTTATCAAAGACAGTAATCAGGATGGGGAGCTTTATTTAGATGCCTCAGGAATTCATTAAAAAAAGAATTAGAATCAAGAGTTTTATCCAGATTGCTGAGAAATTTAATGAAGAATGGTATCAGGAAAAAGTAGCCTCTTCTGATTTCTTAGAAATATATCTAAGAATTGGATCAGGATAAGGATGCCACAGGAATTTAACAAAGAAAGGAATCAGCTTTCTCTAGATGCCTCAGGAATTCCAGAAATATGTCAAAGTACGTGATCAGGATGAAGAGTTTTCTCTAGATGCGTCGGGAATTTATAAAAAAAAAGGAATTAGAATCAAGAGTTTTAACCAGCTCAGATTTTTATTAAATAATGAAATTCGGATGTTTTAGAAATATATCTAAGAACTTGATCAGGATAAGGAGCTTCCTCCAGATGCCCAAGGAATTTATAAAAGAAGGAAATCAAGATAAAAAGCTTCCTTTTAGATGCAAAATATAGTTATTGGTATAGATACAAAGAAATATAATGGAAATTTCTTGATGTTATCCATAACTTATCTACACATTTTTACAATTATGTTTGCTTGAATTTTCATAAGAAGAAGAACCTTTTTTCTTCTCAACAACTTTCCTTTAGTCAATTTACTCTATACAGTCTGGCTACGCCGTAAAAGCTGAAGTACCTATTTATTTTCAATGAATATTATTCAATATTTTTTGTTTTATTTCATTCTAACTTACTTACATGAAAAGTAACGATTATTGTAGATGAAAATAACGCTGTTACAATAATATGTAATAACGAACCAAATATAATCAAAATAGTGTTAAAATTAAATTATTCATTCACAAATTATCCATAAATCAACATTATAACCGCATACAATAACACATGGAATAAATATTTATTTTGTACAATGCAATACAATTATTCGTATTAATTCAAAAATTCCATTTACCACTAATTGATAGATTTACGTATAATTTTGAATTGATGCTGAATATCAACTTCCATAGGTACCTTAAGTATTATTTCTTGATCAATTGTGATTATTTCAATTGAAATATTATCAATTATCATCCAATATATTTACAATTTCTACAGAAAATAAAGTTTTCCAAAAACAGAGTCTGTCACTGCCACGTCCGCTTTATTTGAAAGAAATTGATTCCCTAATGAATATAATAGACATTATGCAATTTTCTTATAGTATATTATAGGAAAGTTATGGAAGTTTTTTAACCCAAATAATGGATAGAAATAATATTAGTCTCATTGGACAAAAACCGTTTTCCACTTTTTTGGGAAAACGTATTTGATTTACGATTATGTGATAATTTGTGACAATGTGTAATAATAATATTCCACATTACAGTAATTGTTTTAAATGATTGGAATAAAGTGTAAACAAGAACAAAATGGGTCAATATCAAAAGAAAAATGATATATAATATCAATTGGCAATATAACGCTATAAAAGTCTGCTTTGTTATATACACCTGCCAAAGCAATTAGCAAAATTACCTCGAATGTCCTGATTCAATCGTTTTATCAACGTAATCAAGCTTTTAGGACGAAATTAGGGAAGTTATCTACTAAGAACTACTAGAGAATATTAAAATTGAGAGCATTTCTAACATTCGGGGATAAAAAAGCTTCTTTATATGTCATTATTGAGGAAAATAAAGGTACATTAGTGAACTCAACCATTAACATATGATATATATTAAGGGTCAGATATAAAGGGCGAAATAATAAGCCACTAAGGATGGATTTGTGCCAAAAATATTCTTTTCCATGTGGAAATCATACTGATTACTGCAGCTTTAGTGAGCTTTTTTAATAAAAATAGAATATTACAAACCAACAATGCGTCCATTTTAAGTAATTGTTTTCTGTTTCGAAAGGATTTGAGTATCAAGCGAGATTTAAAATTAAAAAAACATGGACATAGAATAAGGAGAATGCCTAGGCTAGAAAAATAATTATAGTACGGTTGAACACCAAGAAGATAATAGATTAACCATGTGAAGGTAATAGGGTGAAATAAATAGAAAACTCTAAAGAAAAAGGAAAGTTATTGACAGGAATAGCATGGAAAATAACCAGATGCCTCTATCCTACTATTAAAAAAGGAATAAGGTGAGAAAAAGGAGAATTATACCCTGTTTTTAAACTATTAGGACTATTTAAGGAAACCTGAATCACATTAATAGAAATCACTAAAAAAGTAACTATATTGAAAGCGATTACATTAAATACTAGTCTATTATGTTTGGAAATAATGAACCACAAAATAATATAGCGGATGCATATTATTGAAAATAAAAAAAAATACAACGAATTGTAAGATTCTATCTATGAAGAATTTCAAGGTCGTGACTACGTTTGTGAGGATAATAACATTTGTCACATTTGGTGACACATGAAGTTTTGTAACGGGTGTTTTTTGCTGGTATATTTTGGCATCACTGTTTTTGACAGATCACGCGTGAATCGTGTCTTGTATCATTGTCAAACGTGTTCAGTTTGGCCTATAATTTAATCATGAATCGACTTATGAACGAACAACGCTTGCAAATTATTGAATTCATAGTTCACACTATTGGACATTAAACTACTAAGACGCAAAAATATAGTGAGAACCGAAGAAAATATTGCGGCTGTATCCGTCAGTGTTACTGATGACCGTGAAATGTCGATTCGCCTCTGTTACTTCATTACGTGCAAAATTTTACGAAAGGATTTGGGTGTAAAACCTCATAAGATACGACTGGTGCAAGAATTGAAGCCACATGATCTCCCTCAACGTCTAACATTTGGTGAATGGGCGCTGGTAAAAGTGGAGGGAGATCCACTTTTTTATCGAAAAATTGCGTTCAGCGACGAATCTCATTTCTGATTTAATGGATACGTCAACAAGGAAATTTGCCACATCTGGAGTGAAGACCAACTAGAATCATTGCAAAAGCACCAATGCATCCCGAAAAAGTCACTGTTTGGTGTGAATTATGGGCCAGTGACATCATCAGACCGCACTTCTTCAAAAGCTACGATGGCCGGAGTGCGCTACCGTGTGATGATTGACGATTTTTTTTGCCCAAAATAGGAGAATTGGACACGCTTGACATGCTGTGCCACATGTCATATGGCACGCGAAATAATGGCCAAATTGCGAGTTGCCTTCGGTGAACAGTTCATTTCACGTTTGGAGCCCGTCAATTGGCTGCATAGATCGTGTGATTTAACGCCTTTAGACTATTTCTTGTGGGACCATATTAAGGCTAATGTCTACAGGAATTAACCAGCAGTGATTGACGAAGGTGAAGCCAATATTGAAGCATTTATTCGTGAAATACCGACCGATATGTTGAGGAGAGTGTGCCAAAATTGGATCTTTCGCATGGGCTATCTAAAGCGGAGCCGTGGCTAACATTTGCATGAAATCATCTCCAAAAATTAAACTATACTGATCGTTCTATCGATTCCAATAAAGATTTCATCAATTTTTTCAAATTTCTTGTGGTCTTTTTCAAAATCAAATCCCATACCTCTTAAAAAATAAGTGATTATTTATTGGTAGAACAAATTTTGAATGAATGATAAGATCTTAGTCGTTTTCGATCAAATGTAAATAATTCAGAATGAAAGTATCACAATATATAAAAATTGCATTATTCAGGGCACAGAAAATGTTTGTTTTTCGAAAATTGAGTTATTTCAGAAATGAAGATCAGTTGTATTAAAAATTGGTTGAGTATGAAATATAAGAAAATGTTCCATTGCAAGTACAAGAATTTATTTGATTTCAAAATACAAGAAAAAAAGAACAAAGTAGACACTATTTGTTCATAATTTATACAATTGTCAATAATAATAAATGTCAAAAGTGCTGACTAAAGTCGACCGTGATTTGACCAAACAAGAATGTACAGAATTGCCAACTTAAATTCAAATCGGTCCTAGTTTCAAAACGGAGAATAGATATATTTCTATTGACTCCACTTTGAATATTGAATTTTGAAACTTATGAATGTCAAATTCTTACAAGAATTTACACAACAAAGCTACCAGAAATCTCAATTAATTATTTCTCAGACGATGAATACATAAATAATCGAAAACTGGAAAAAAATATTGAAGTTAGTCTACTTTGGTGTTTGATTGCCACATTCCTAATAAATGAATATATATGAAGAACTAGGTTCACGGCTTGAACGGCGTTGGAATATTGAAAATTTTCGACGTTTCGGCTACCACTTTGAAGTCATTACCAAGAGAAGTTTTGGAGAGACAGAGTGGTTATTCGTTAATTGGTAAGAAGTGATTCCAAGGCCTCAATCTGCCTACTATTTGAAATTTCAATGAAAAGTTGAAACAAAAAAGGAGTAGGCAGATTGACGCCTTGAAATCAATCAAAGAGGGTGATTATTATATTCATTTATATATTTTAATAAATATTATCAGAATATGAAGAGTTACAGAATATTTTGAAATTAACTTACCTGCTTAACATATTTAAAAACCAAAAATTTTCCATTCAAACTTGACAATGCTAATTATTTGCATCTAATTTTATTTTTTTCGGCACAATATGTGTAATTGTTTTTTTATTGATACCAACAAATGAGACCTTCTGTTTATAATCAAATCCCCAGGTTATCAGTAAACAACTTCACTCTATATAATTTAGGAACGCAGGAACCAATTGACAATCTTCTCAGTTATCAAAACTTTTAGACTCAAGAGACAAAAAACAAGAGCGCTTCCTTAACTTTGTTTCCTCTTTTATATGTTCGTGTATTTTTTCCCAGTTGTAACTATCTAATGTTTTATAGAACCCATAGATATTAGCACAATCATAAATTTCAGTTTTTAAAAACAATTATAAGTATGTTTGGGTCTCTCTCTCTCAATAGTTCTATATTTTAGCAACCTTAACCTAAATAAACTCATTTTAATTATTTTATTGGAAAGTATATGGGTGATTCCGTTCTAACTGTGATATTCAATGTCCTGTATTGTTTTTTTGTACTAGTCATTAATTAATAATCAATTAATAAAAATTTTGTGTTAATTGAATAATTCTTAAGATATTTAAACATTATTTTTATACAATATAACTTGCCACTTAAAGAAAACTTATACTACATCACTTGAATGTCAGTACCGTGTCATGTCCATTCCTAGAATTTACCGATAAATTATTAATTTTTTTTGTCGTAACAAATGATTTAAACTAATTACCTTATAAATTCTAATGTTTATGATCAAACTGAGGAAAATTGATGCACTTGTTGTTTAATATCTTAAGTTACCATGTCAGTACCGTGGATAAATGAGTCAGTACCGTGGAACTCAAAATCCGACATTTGTGTCTTGCTCGTGATACTTTGAAGTTGTAGTAAATTCCTCTTAGAGTTTTATTTTTACAGTAAAATAGATGAATAATATGCATAAAAAAGTTAGAAAAGTTAAATTTTAAAATCTTGAAATTTTGAATACAAAAAATCACAGTTAGAACGGAATCACCCATATACTGATGTCTTATTCCATAACAGATTCTGTCAAATTTCTGACTGCTGGTGAAAGATAGGAACAGACCAATTCCTGTTTAATGATTACAAAGTTAGAAAAGTTACTTTTTTGAAATTTTCAATGCAAAATTTCTACGTAGCTCATTATAAGACGAAATTTTGTGTTCTCATTTATTATTCCGAACGCGTGGATTCCAAATTCATGCACTTGTTTTCATTTGCAACATACTTTAAAAAAGCAAATATTCCATCTGAATATTTTGTTCGTATTCTTATTAAAAATTACCATAAAGTGGAATAATTTTGCTGAAATAAATTATGATATATCTTGAATAACGATTTTTTTGTTATAACTTGTAGAGATTTTATGTTAATTTCAGTAATTTTTGCTTCTTATTTTTATCAAATCTTTGAAATATTTCTTGGAAAACGACTGACACGAGCACACACTTCTTTCTTTTTACTCAGAACTGACTTTATTAATTTTTATTAATACCAACTTAAACTTAACAGTTCCAACATAGCTTTTTATAAATTTATATTCGATAAATGTTTTTAATAAAAAACGGTGTTTATCAGAGTTTTTACATTCCATTTAATGTACCTTATTTATTACATTTGATGTATACATCTTATATTATACAAATGTCAATAATATAATATAATCCCTTATTTTTGACAAAGAATTGTAGATTTTGAGAAGAAAAACTTCCAAACTGTACAGATGTTACAAATATTATTTTTAGATCAAATTATCATTGGGCAACAAAGTATTTCGTAATTTTGTAATATAAAATAAAACACTTTTTTGACAAAAAATAGTTTTTAATCAATTATATATTTTCTATTTTGCTCAATAACCTTTTGCAATCTTTTTTTCAATCATGAAATTTCGCGCTCATAAAATTTCCAGTTTTTATCAGCCAAAAACTGAACCAGGTGCGATTGAAGATCATTTGTGAAAGTTTGATCATTCAAAAAATTCTGTAAACTTTGAAATAAATGGTAATCAAATGGATCCAGATCAGGACTGTAATGGGGATGTGGCATCACTTCTCGGCCAAGCTGCAATAGTTTCCCACGAGTTGCCAAAGATATGTGAGGACTTGCATTATGATCGTGGAGCACTAAACCTTTCCGATTTGATAATTCTGGACGTTTTTCTTCGATTGCCCCATCCAGTTTTATCAATTATTAACGGTAAACATCAGAGTTAATCGTTGGTTTCTTTGAAGCAGCTCAAGAAACACAACAACTTTTTAATCCCACCAAACTGACAGCATGAACTTTTGTGCTGGTCCATCAGGCAGTTGCTAGATTGAAAAGCAGAAGGAATATCTGATAACAAGTTGATGTACTACAATTTTCATAGTCTACCTGACCAATGGATGACCGCTTACTGCTTTCTAGCTTTGTAAGGTAAACTTATTGTATAAGGAGCCTATAGAAAGATAAAATTCTAAAATGGTAAAAATTGGAGATACTGCCTTGCTTAGGACGGCAGTATAAAGTTGATACAATTCTTTGTGAACCACGGCAGCTTTCTTTCATTTACGGAAATAAAAAAGTAAAATATGCCGACAATGTTTGTACAGCACTAACATAAGTTATTCAAAAAATAAAGCAAGTAAAAAATTAAAGTACTTAGTTACCAACCTTATATGTTTTCAATTTCATAAATGAACTAGTTGGCTGTGAAGAGGGAGAAATTGAATTAAAACCAAAATTTTGTAGATATATGGCGTTGTTTCTGGTTCAGGAAATGGCAAGATTTTCTAGATTCAACCGTTTATAACTATTTGATTAATAGTTGGATAAATCACCCTTATTATTTTATTTTTATACCTCTTATTAATGTAATGAAAGCTTTTAAAACTTCGCTAGTGACCAATACTAAGTATTAATTAGTATTTTATATAAAATTTTCGAAAAAATGTCATTTTAATTCAAATATTTGAACAGTAATATCAAATTAAATGAACAAAGTATTAGTTTTACAGGCTTCTTTATATATTAGTTATTATCTTATACAATAATTATTAGAAAAATAAATAAAAGTATTTATCGTTCATTAAAATCACAATAATAATAATTTATGTAATAAGTAATTGAAGATGATAATCTAATGAGGTTAAACTTGACAATATATAAATATGAAATACAAACAATTTATAGTAATGATAAACTTAATGAAGTTAGAGTTCATAGTAATAAATGAGTAATTGATTACCCTTATTATTTTATTCTTATGTCTTATTGACACAATGCAATTTTTTAAAACTTCGCTAGCAACCATTATTAAGAATTTAATATAAAAAAAAGTGTTATCTTGTGAAAAGATAGATAAGGAGGGTCCATAACCTTTAATAGGTCGATGGGCTACGCAATTCACCAACTTGCTTTTTAAAAACAATTTATTTAGCAAACTGAGGATTTATTAATAATTCAAATTAACAATTGGTTACACTAATCTGACTGGCGTACTAGACGAGTATCAAATTAAATGAACAAAGTATTAGTTTTACAGGATTATTTTTACTACAAGGTATCCCAAAATAAAATTGTGTGTTCTATTTAAAATAACAAAGTTACAGTCGACTTCCTGTAGAACCGGATGTTGGTCATCTTTGAAAATATTTTAGTTAAAAAGATGATATCCGAAAACCCAAACGTGGAAATTTTTATGATTTCACTACGAGTATTTTGCCATATAAAGATACGATACTCGTCGTGAGACACCCTGTTTATTAGTTCTTAGCTTATACAATAATAATTATAAAAATAAATGAATGTATTTATGGTTCATTATAGTCACAATAATAATAATTAAATAATAAATAATTGAAGATGATAACTTAATGAGTAATGAGGTTAAACTTGACAATCTATAAATATGAAATACATACAATTTATAGTAATGAAAATCTTAATGAGGTTAGAATTCATAGTAATAAATAAGTAATTGATAATGATATACCGCTGTGATAAGGGTTTTTTTGGATAACTTAACTCTAGCAAAGCCATGGCGGCCAGCTATGAGATATTTCGTTCCACACATGATTCCCAAATGTTTATTTCCCAAATCAATTTTATTTAACACTAAAACTTTCTTATAGAAACACCACAAGTTGGGGTATCACAATTTGAATATATGGCGGCCGCGCTGTGGCGCATGTATCAAAATCTGAACTATCCTCCAAGAATTTATTTTTTTATCAATTTATTGTTAAAATCTGTTGACACCAATTTGATTTTACTCTAATATTTGTCAGATTTGACGTTGATATTCAACGTTCGCCTGTTTTAATTTACTTTTAAGAAGTAATCTGTTGTATTTAAAGTTTGCGAGTCTGCACAAGTTCTTTAATACTTACTAATAGAAAAGAAAAACGATGTCGCTTTTATCTAAGTAAACTGCTATTTTAATTACGTCGCCTGAATTATGAATTCGTTAGGGCGTGTAATTTCCAGTGATTGGTGGATGCTAAATGTCGTTTCACTCGCCATTAACTTCCAGACTTATGGAACGGTTTTTGATTAATTTTGCAAAGGAGAATTTACGAGTGCTTAATTAATTAATTAATATCTGCTGTTAAAGGTTGTAATTGTCGTAGATTTTTCACCATAATTATGAAAAAAGATTCAGAAATTTATCAGAAAACTTTCCACTCAATCCAAAATTTTCATCAATTTTCTGAGATTACTGTATGTACTACTGTTTCATATTTCAAATATGGTTTTACGCTATTATACGCAAATATGACATTGTCATGATAATATATGGGATATGTTCACTATCATTGACAGATTTACGATACAAAATAAACTTAAATAATGACTACCAGGGGCTCATCGCTTAATTTGTAAATATTGATACACAATTACTCGTTAAATTTTAAATAAATTCTCAATGATCATTATCGAAGCTTTCTTACTTATTTATTCAGTAGACTTCAATTAAATTCATTAGCGGAAACAATCGAACTAAAAGAAAGCATTCTCAGCTAAAATTACATATAAATACAAGGAGCTTTTTATTCAATAAATGATGAATATTTAAAAAAATATCGTATCATATTGTAAATATCGCGTAAACGTTTACTCCCCGTATAAAATTCGGTACATATTTAATATAACGTCAATCCACGTGGACTCACCATCTCCACTGTTTACCAATGAAAAGATCGAATCGTAAACATAAATGCATTTCTATTGGCCGAAGCTGTATGTACACAATTTCTT
This sequence comes from Diorhabda carinulata, assembly GCF_026250575.1. Taxonomy (NCBI): domain Eukaryota; kingdom Metazoa; phylum Arthropoda; class Insecta; order Coleoptera; family Chrysomelidae; genus Diorhabda; species Diorhabda carinulata. The sequence goes on along the minus strand of NC_079472.1, from coordinate 10,459,551 downwards.
AGAAATATTCCTGCCAGACAGCCTGCGATAAGCAGTAGCATTATTCAGTGAGATTCATTCAATCCATACATTTCTTTAAATAAATAGAAAAATGATGTTCTTTATACAGTGCGATTGATATTGGAAGAACTATTGTAATTATTAAAGCTTCATATGTTTTGTCTCTGACTTTTCACAATAAAAAATATTTTTAAATGATTAAATTAAATTAACCATGTCAAATAAGGTTACTGTAATCAACTACAGGGGTTGGGATAAGCAAAAATACTTCTGGAAATCTGATGCATGTATTAAACTAAGTAAGAACAAGCCAAAGATATTGACAGGAGTCTGGTTGAAGAATTGGTCTCTTCCCAATTGTGTTGTTTAAAATAAAAATGCACCACAGCAGGATAAGAAGAAAATATAGCAGATTCTAAGTCCAAACCTACTTGAGCTTTAGCGGCTATTGGAATGGAGTATCTTCGACTGTGTGCATCATCATGGTAGGCAAACTTCCTGTCGTAATTTTGGAACTAAATCGATCTACCAAGGTATAACAAATCTATTAGATCTGTAAGTATATCCAAATCGATTCTTCTTTACTCGAATGGGAGTAAATGAAAAATACGGTAGTTTTTTGATAATTTTTTGTCATTTTTTTCATGTTCTTAAACTACATTTGCCTGTTATCAAATGTTTTTTGCCACAACTGTACTTTTTCTATCTCCTTCTCGTTCTAATTATATTAAAAAACTTTCTTCGCATCGAGTATACCTAATAATAGATTCATTTTGGGGTATTATTAAATTTTTTTGCGAGATATGGATCCATATAACCATCTACCAAAAAGTGTAATAAAATGCAAAGCCTTTTTGGACGTTCTCTCGGTTCTTTTTGAAATAAAGACTCCCCGTCAAGCTATAGTATTAATCTAGCACTTTATTACATGATTTATGAAGTTTATGCTAAAATATTTGACAAAGTTGTTCGATTATTACAAAGTCTCTGGACCGTTTCATCCTTCACTAATATCATAGTCACTTTGATTAGACACTTCAATTATTATTTTTTCATACAACTCATGTTTTGTGAATCTTGAAAGTCTTGAAACTCCAAATTTCTACAATCCTTTGACACCCCTGTTTTTTACTACTTTAAGATCTATATCTATGTCTTCAACATATTTGGTTTATTTCTTGTTAATATATCTAACTATAGAGATGCTGTTTCCTTCTTTCTCACATGATGTTATACAGGATGTTCCAAAAAAAGTGATCCTGTCTCTAGGATATATAAAAAGCTGGAAAATATTTGGGGTTTGCTAAGTAAAAAATTTTCGTAACGCCATCCATTTTCAAGATAAAGGGTGTTGAAGAAAACGGTTCGGAGTCAGCTATGAGGTTATTGAAATGGCGTTGAATACTGTCTTCCAGTTCTTGAAATGAATTTACCTCTGTAGCATAAACGTTTTCTTTAAGATGCGACCAAACTGTGAAATCCAACGGATTAAAATCGCATGACCAAGGAGGCCAATGAATTGGATTATCTGCACCTTTACCAATCCATCGAATCGGAAAATGGTTACTCAACCAATTACGTCATCTTCTATCAAAGTGCGGTGGAGCTCCATCGCGCATAGAGATTTTCACTTGTTTAATGTTAAATCTTCTAATATCTAGGTACATATCACCATTTAAATTTCTGGAAACGGTACACAGTATCGAGTTTTGAAATTACACTTTTTTGATGTAAATACAAATCGGTTCACTTGATACATACCGTGTAACTAGTACCCTCTATGAGAGTCAGACGAAAAAACAAATTCATTGAATGTACAACTTCGAGAGAATGTGATTAGAAGTTCGTTCTTTGGGCAACAAAACCTGCACTTCGCAGTATCCTATAGGTCTAGCGTCTCTAGGTATTTGTTGAGGCGACAGCGCCCCGATACGACTCCTGTTAGTATTCGTAGATTGTGTTTACTCAGGTTAATATATTCAGCAGATTTACTCTCGTTTTAGTTTTTCAGAAGAGTCTTTGCCTGTCTCAGGCCATGTAGGTTGTCCCAATAATTGGTTCTACTCCCATCCACCTTCTCTTCCAGTGCTTTCTCCATTGTTCTGTAGATGGTACCACAGAAGTCTTCATTTGCCTTCGTTCCGGTGTGTATCGGAATCCATCTAACTGAACACATTTTTTAATTGCATAGATGATGTTATATCAAATCAAATGTAAAAATTGATATTTCATTATGCTTATTTAATACTGAAACTTAGTTTGATCTCTAGGAGCAGGATTATATTTCAAGAACTTGATGCGTTATTTTTGTTGCAAAAGAGTCATTTAAATAAACGGAAATAGAAGAAAACGTATCCTTTTTTATATATATTTATATATAGTCCATTACTGCAAATGGATATTTCTTGTTTTTTTTTGAACGGCATTTCATCCTTCGTAAGTTTCTCTTTTTCAACCATTTTATCAGGAAATTCAATACATCAAAGTCGGAAAATTTAATGGAAAATTATAATACACATTAATCGTTATGAGAATTAACATTTTTGTAAATTTTAGACTGAATAACGTAACGAACAAAGCATTATTAATACGTTGTTTTGTTCATTTTTAGTTACGAGCATTTTCTCGAATAAAACCATGACGCAGAATTTGATTAATTTAAAATAATTGTACAGAAATACCCCACGTGAATATATACTAATTTAATGGCGAATCACGGTAGCTGTATAGAAGATAATATAGAATATAAGTTGAGGGTACTCTTAACCTAATTAATTTTTCCTTTTATTATTCATCAAGGTCCTTAACCGAGGTTGAACTCGTGAGAACCGACTTGTATTACAGTAGTTCGTTACCAGAGACAAATCAGTGGCGTTACCCTGTTCATTTTAATATAAATCTCATTCCATCAACAGAAATTTTCTTATGGTTTCCTACATAATATAATAATTTACCCAATCAAGTACATATTTGATACAGCACTGTTTGTACTGCAAGGTAATTTATATAGGATTTCCATTACTCAGTTGGTGAACATCTTCTAACAATACTTACCATAGCTTGTCTCTTTCTTTTCCATTCCCTATTGTCTCTGAATGGTTTCCATTGTGATGTTAATATAAAAGGAGAGTGCTGTACACTTCAAGGGAATTTACTAGTATCGTTTCAGTCGGAATAGATTCTCCTACAAAGTCTAAGCCTTCCTAAGAAGGTATTTAAACGTGTTCAGGAATTTTTATGCGCCTTTAAATATCCAAGAAAAGCAGCGGAATATCATATAAAATGGGATTGAATCTTATTTATTTCATGGGATGTACTTGATTAGTATTTTCTATGAAGTTCTTTTCGAATTTTTCGAATAACACAATCTATTCTTCTTTATACTTTATACATAGAAAACTAACAGACCATATTTTGAAATTATCTCGAACTATACAGAGTGTTGAATACCGAACTCGGTTTGCTAAGTTTTTATATAAGATATACCCTGTATATCCAGGGGAACTTTTTATTTACATTGACGATATTTATCTCCAAACGCCAACAATAATTTTAAAATCCCTTTAGAGTAGTTTTTCAACTCTAACGCAGTCCATTCAAGCCCCTTAATTTTCCACTGAAAGGATTGAATAGACTTTGAAATTTTCTCGTTCTGTATATGTGCGAACATTAATCTTACGTATTGATGTAATCGGCCTAATGCAAGATGTTGGAAAGGTATAATCAGTTACTTACCTCTGACAAATCGACCTCTAGAGAATCGGTTGAGGGAGAATGTGAAGGGAAAGAAGGAAATCATCCCGACAACGGTATCTCGTTGAAAACTACACGGAAAAGATTTTATTTTATTTGGGTATAATTGATATATAAGTTTGAAGTAATGACACATACATATTCGAAGTATCGTGACAGAAAACCAGATTTTATAAATGATTTGTTCACCACAAAAATTGATAAAATAGAAATAGCTGTTTCTAACTTGACTCGACTCGATTTTGAAATGTTTTTTATTACGAAAAACACGTTTTTTTACACATCATACATACAAATTTTGTTTTCAATATCACTTTACGTGTACAGGTGTTCCAAGTTTCATTTTTCTAATTTCCTGCACATCTCTTGGGTGTCTTTACAATCCCTCTTGATATTCCAGCAGTAGTCAGCCATCATATTTTCATTCGACCTACATTGTTACCGTTTTTCCATTTCTGTTATGTTTTGGTGTTGCATCCGAGATTTTTGAATTGGCATAACATTTTTCCTACTGGTTTTTGTACTCAAGATCTTTATTGTTGTCCAGAAAACAGCGCACAAATTTTTGAAAACTCATTCAAGCTAGCTTTTCTTTCTGATTGATACTTTTTTTCAATATTTTCGTCTTCCATCAAAATTCTGATTTGTGGACACAAGAAAATGCCCATTTCTTATCCTCATACTGGTGAATGCTACGCGTTTTATATGTAAAACCAAAGCTACCAGCATTATCTAGTTGATTTAAAAATAATATCAGTTCATCATTCATCGTGTAGTTGCAAAATTGCATCCAGCCTTCCTTCCAATATTCAACTGTACGTGAAAACGCGATTGTTAGACGCATCGTGTAGTATCGGCTTAAATTGCCGCAGTGCATCGCGGGTGTTTGATTATTTTGTTACCGAGAATTAATCCTCACGATGGAAATTATCGTTTTATGAGTTAACCAGACGTGGTAGGTCAAAACGAATTTCAATTTTGGAATCAGCGAGAAAAATTGCTCAAAAAAGATTACGCAGAATACTTTCATTTTTATCTAGTAGTAATTCCTGAGAGGGTGTACTTAATATTTAAGATATTTTCACATTATATTCGATATTTGTCTTGTTCCCTCGAGGAAACGGACCCTGAATTCCTGCTGAGTGCGCTCGTTAACTGAAGGTAACTAATTAATGCGAGCAAGTGGTTGTAGTTGAAACTTATAGGACTTGGAACCAACCGACAATTTGGTTGAGTCAGCTCGACAACTACCGACGAACGACGGGCTGTAAGTAGAGAAACAACGTTAATGATATATACTAACTAATTAAAAACAAACATGAACAATAGAAATGTGGATGAATGTAATCAGTCGGGTAAACGAATGAATAGGCGACTTTTAGCTTGGTAACTAGAAGTTTACAATAGATATGGTGGATTTGTTTATGGTTATATACGAAAGTTTCTGTTTAAAACGAGAGAGGTTTCGCATTCCCTGGGCGTGAAACGAATGGTTGTTTTTAATATGCTTCGCAGGTCAGAGAGGAACGCAAAAATTGCCAATTTCACTCTCGGTTAGATATTAAAACGGGCGTACGTCGTCTTTTATTACTTAATTTAACCGCTACTCCTGCAACGAGGAACAACCTCGAGATTAGTTATTCATTAGGAACGCCTCACATTTATTTTATCCATTATTCATCCCCGGGAACAATTTTAACTATTTTTTCACTAAAAAGGGGATCCAATACTAACCAAGTAATTCTGATCTATATTTACAAACTTAAATCAATATATTCATTCATAGAGGCATATGTTAATGTTTCGACCATTTCCAATGTGACTGGAACAAATTTGAGTTGCATAAAAATGTTTTTTATGCTAGAAGCTCAAATATAACGTATTAAAAATAGCTCATAACTGAGAATTTGCACTAAAAAGTGTCCAGAAGCTGAGAAATTTCAATAATTGGAGACTAGCTTCTGACTTTCTGTATTGGAATGTATCTAAAGCTGAGAAATTGCATTTTGAGGTGTTTAAAAACTGACTTTTTGTGTTGAAAAGTTAATAGAAGCTAAGTTTTGATATTATGAAGTATTTGGAAAATGCAATTTTATATTAAAAATACATAACAACTAAGTAGTAGCACTGGACATTGCTTATGAACTGAAAAATACAAAAAAAGTATTTTGGTAATAAATACTTATCAATAAATCAAGTACTTGCACTAAAAATCACGTACTTATATTAAAAAGTATCTAGAAGCTTGAAGGCTGTGAATTTATATTAAAAAAAAAAACTTAAAATCAATTGCTTATAGTAGAAACTATCCAAATTGCTTAAAAAATTGCGTTGAAGCTGAAAATTCATATTGAAAAGTGATTAAGAATTCAATAAATGTTATACATAAATATCTGGAAGCTTGAAACGAATGTGAAAAATATCTAAGTACTGATAATTCTTATTCAAAATATCTAGGAATCAAGTATTCTTATTACAAAGTACGTAAGTGCAGAATTCTAGTACTAAAAAGTTTCTAGTGCAAAGAAATCGTACTAAAAAATAGCTAGAAGGCAAATACTTGTAAAAATAGCCATCTATGAGCTCAAAATGTATAATAAAACATCAAAAAATCGAGTACCTGTATTAAAAATGACTAGAATGGAATGAAATCATACTAAAAAACTCTTAACACCTTGTATTAAAAGGTATTTAGAGCTAAGAAAGACATCTAGCAGCTTGTATTAAAATTCAAAAGGGTCTAAAATAAAAGTATTCTCACTAGAGAGGATCTAGAATTCAGGAATCGTACAAAAAAACCTGGAAGGCTTGTACTTGTATCTAGGACTGCGGAATCGTACTAAAAAGCCCCCTGGATAGCTAGTCTTTGTATTAGAAGACATTTTTTGGTCGAGAATTCATCTAGCAGCTGGCAGTTGTAAAGAAAATTGTCTAAAATGTGGGAAATTGTACTATAAAGTATCTAAAAACAAGAAATCGTACTAAAAAAGCCTGGAACGCTTGCACTTATATAAATAAGCTTCTAGGAGCTCAGAATTTCTAATAAAACCAGCAACTGAATACCTATATCAATAGAAAGTATCAAGAACTGAGGAATCGTACTAAAAAAACTCATAGAGAGTTAATATTTCTATTAGAAGGTATTTTGAAGCTAATAATTCATCTAGCAGCTAGTAGTCGTATCGAAAAGTGTCTAAAATGTGAGAAATTGTAATAAACAGTACTAGAATCAAGAAATGGTACTAAAAAAGCTTGTACTTGTATAAATAAGCGACTAGAAGCTCAGAATTTCTAATAAAACTAGCAACTGAGTACCCCGTATTAATAGAAAGTATCTAGGACTGGAGAATAGTACTAAAAAGTCCCTAGAAAGTTAGTATTTGTATTAGAAGGCGTTTTGGAGCTGAGAATTCATCAAGCAGCTGGAAGTTGTATAGAAAATTGTATAAAATGTGGGAAATTGTACTATAAAGTATCTAGAACCAAGAAATCGTACTAAAAAAAGCCTGAATTATATTTTTTCTAGCTACTTTTTGATACGCTTCCACCGCGACCTTTGAAATTGGCTAGCCCAAGCGCTGCTACCTCTACTGGAGTCAAAAACTTTCATTAAAAAGTATCTAGAAGCTCAAAATTTGTATTATTAATATCTAAAAACTGATTACTTTTACTAGAAAATGCATAAAAGCTGCAAAATTACGTTAAAAATTACCTTTGAGCTGAAAAGTTATATTGAAATGTGACTAGAAACTGATTACTCTTATTATAAAGTATGTCAGAACTAACGTTAAAAATTATCTAATTACTCAAAATTTTTATTAAAAGTATCTAGGACTCAAGTATTTGTATTACAAAGTATTGCCTTTCAACTAATACTTTCCGGCATAAAAGTATTAAAAATAATAAATTTATGACATGGGTAGACCAAACAAAATTTTTATTATAAATACCTATACACTGAGTATTTGTACTAGAAAATATCTAAAGGATGAAGAATGGCATAGCTAATTGCCTTGAAGCTGAAATTTTTTTCGAAAAGTGGCTAAAAACTGACTAAAAAGCTGAAATTTAAAAAGTATTTTAAGAATTATCTAGGAGGTCAGAACCAACCCTGAAAAAAGTGTCTAGGTTCTGAGAAATCATTCCGTCTTACTATCTCAGTTCATATTATAAATAAATAAACGTTATCATCGATAATGATAATTATAATCTGGGATTGTACTAACAGATAAATACCGATTTAATTCAGTCCTGATACATATTCCATGAACAATACCTCACTCCATCAGTTCCTCTTCGCGTCAAGTTGGCTCATTGCCTTTCATTTAATCTCATTAGCTGCAACGCGATAATGGACTCCTACATATTCAATGCGACGACATATTGCCACTAAAGGTGCAATCATCTAGCTGCCACTAATGGCTGTCGACTACGATGAGTTGAAAGTGTGATTAAGTGTACCGTAAGATATGCAGAAATCATTGAATAATACACAACTATTTCGAATAGATTGAATGGCAGTTGCATGAAAAAATGGAATACAAAATGTTTTACTTGCTTAAATTTGTTATCTCAATAATCCCGATTCTTATTTTTCACCATTAGAATGGAATTAGATTGAAAAATTAACTCAAAACTATTCAACCTATGAAATTTATTGACGAGCATACGGAAACACATGGCTCCAAATTAGATTCGGAAAGTATTCTCACATGCATAATGTTTTGTGAGAAGTTTTTACTTTATGTGAAAGTAGCAGATTTTTCTCCTATAATGAAATTTGGACGTTATCAATCACAGCGAAAGAAAGAAGCTTCAATTCTAAAATAACAGAAATTCACGCCCATTCAGACACGTTTAATATTATATTTGAAACTTTCGAAGTACCTATATCTCGCTTTTTGTGACATTTGCTGGGGATGATTGATCTACATTCGATAGCGGAGAAGTTTTATTGAGAAAAGTTCCACAATATCGAAATCAGTTACTATCAACTTTGAGGAAGTTTCTGAACAAATAAAAGATGCCTCATTTCAGTTTTTGGTAAAGATCGCATCTCTTATTACCAAACAAGAGTTCGTTAGACAAGATAATTTGTAACTATTAAGTTACAAGTTATTCGGACTCAAAAATAGTGAACCTGAGTTATGTGACCTCCTCAATTATATGATTTTTCTAGTTCTTTTCATAAAAGATTTTGAAATACAAAAGTGAGAATTGATTTCAACAAGTTGTGGGTATTAAAAATACTCTTTGAAATGTTTATTAAGTAAATTAATATGAAAAAAATCCAATAATATCCAACAAAATATTAAAGAAAACGTATAGCTTCGGGATTTGAAAAATTCGAGTAGAATAAGCTGTGTATAGAGATTACCAGGCATAAATTTTTTGAAATGCTAGAGAAGAGTCCAATAAAATAAGTTTCTTTTTAAGAACTCTTATAGGAATTTGACTGGGATCCTCCTTATAGCCTAGAACTTCTTTTCTCTTCTTTCTTTGATGACCAACATTTCATCGAAGATCTTATTACATGGTTGGAAACACAGGTGGCAAGTCAAATTTCTGCAGAAAGTCGAAAGCTATAGAAAAAATTAGTTTTAAGAGTTGTAGATTTTTGTACAATAAACATTTTCCCTGTATCTTTACATGTTTTTTATATATACAATATGTATGGAATAAATGTTATCTCTTATGTGGAAATAACTTGAAACAGGTCGATTTATATTCTTGAATTAACAATTTACAGTACATTATCCCCCTCCAGCATCACCTTTTAATTATAAATACCCATCAAAATTTTTAAATAAGAAAGTGAGTCGTGTGGCACCTTGTTGGAAAGGGATTTTTATGTTCAGCAATATGAAGTTTTTCAAATTTGGTGTGCAAAATAAGGTGGAGCTCCGTCTTATTGGTAGTAAATAGATCGATTCATCTTATTTGGATGATTAAAAATCAGTAAAAAGTCTTTGTAATCAAAAAATCTATATAAACCTCACCACTAACTGTGCCCTTAAAATAATAAGGGCCAATAATTTCATTGTTATTGATAGCACCCCGAACGTTTATTGTTTTTGAGTGAGAGCCTCACACACCCAGTGAGGATTTTCTCTGCTCCTATATCTATAGTTTTGTTTTTTAACCGTTTCGTTAAAATGAAACGCCGCTTCATCAGAAAAAACAGCGAATCTGCATTCATTCTGTTCATCATCATTCACAGAATTCTTGTTTTCTATCAGGATCATCTTCATTTAACTCCTGACCAATTTAATTTTGTAAATTTTCTTCAATAAAAACTCTCAAAATAGATGATTTACTTCAACATTTTGTGCGGCAAGTTTTCGAATTGTCGTATGCGAATTTTCCTCAATCTTTAGAAGTACATCTATGCTAGAATGCTAGAGTAGGATTATATTTTCATACTGTAAATTATCAATTTAAGAATAAAAATCAACCTCTACAATGTTTTTTTTTAAATAGTACATAATAACGTTGTAATTGAATTTCGAAACAGGATTTAAAGTGAATAGGAGGAGCTGTATCCACATTTTAACTTTATCTTGTACGGGAAACAAAATTTACCCAGCAATCCATAATTATAATTATGGATAAAGATATAAATTTACCTAGTATGATATTATTTGTAAACCAATATTGAATTCGCTCAACGTCTTTAATAGTTTCATGGAACATTCCATTTTATGTACAAACATGTTGTAGCTCAGATCAATTTGTTTGCAATTCCTGTTATCAAATCCAATGATATTAAATCCATCGAATCAAATTCCCATTTTGGACCAACTATTGACATTATAACCGATTAATTTCAATTACAAGAGAAAATTGGTTTTACCCATAAACGATATTGAATAGTTATCATTAACGATATATTCTATATTAGTAAATAGATTTAACGTTGGTTTTTTCTTTATCCAGAATCGATTCGTTCATTTACAAGAACAATTCTTGGTCATATTTTAAAACTTCCGTCGTATCAGCGTTCTCGGAAGCTTTTTAAAAATATTTATGATGCAGAAAAGAGTCTGTGTATTTGACACATTATTCCAGCTTGGAAAATACGGCGTAGTCCCTGAAACATCACCTGAATTTTGATAAGTTGTTTTAAGATAAGAATCTGAATTTTTAAATAAAAAAATACGTAAAACGGATCATCGGATCCTACAAAACTTGTATAAAAGTTGAGTGAAAATGATCGATAACGGCTTTTCAAATTCTCCCTACGAATGTATTCATTTCATCGAAATTCCACTGATATTTTCGAGAATAGAATGTAATATTAAAAAAGCGGTATCTACTCACGAAATGCCATATTTTACAAGAATCCATGAGAAGAATACTTCCAAGACGCTACTCTCGGGACAGTAACTGGATACGTTGGTGTTTATTAGATTTTTAGCAATGGACATTCATAAAATCCATAACTCAACGTATACATCTTCTTCATTCTTTTATTATTATTATCATCACATATTGTTGCAATATAAAATTGTATAAAAATAACTGAATGTTGTTTAAATACTAAAAAGTGTAAATTCTATGAAATAAACAATTTTCGATGAGATTCCCTACACAAATGGTTTCAAAGAAAGGTCATCCCGTCTCTAAAATAGATAAAAAACTTGAAAATATTTAGGGGTTTGTTGAGTAAAAAATTTTCGTATTCAAAATTGAACATAACTTTTCCAGTATTAGATTTATTAAGCAAAATTTCAATTGACATTAAATATCATTTACGAGGGTGCTTTTTTCATCCTCCGATAAGCTACAAATAAAAGACAAGTTAATATAAAACAATAATTTTACTACCAAAAGATTGATACAATTAAGGTTACTTTTCAACATAATCACCGAAGAGATTGAGACATTTGTCATATCTTGGGACAAGCTTTTCAATACCCTCTTCAAAGAAAGTTGTCGCCAATAAATTCAACTAGAATGCAAAACAGATCTTGAAACTTTGAAATGTTTTCTCTATCCATTCTATCAACTCCTTGAACCAGGTCATCTGAAACGACAGATTTTCGTCCTGGTCCCTTTAAACATGCAGCCATCTTTAAAGTTTCGACACCATTACTCATGAAGTTCTCCCAATACACACGACTCATTCTCCGATGAATTTCTGCAGCACTATAGCCTTCAATCTGTAAAAATCGATTCACGTTCCGCAATTCACACTTAGCGGGAGCATCAATAGTGGCCGTAGCACAACGCCGACTGACGCCTGAATGTCAACAAACGCGGAGTGTGTAGTACGAGAGCTTCTACAGTGCATGCCCACTTTCTTCCTCCCGCTTAGCTTCTACACGGAGGGATCGGAGGTTGAAAAAAGAAACGGCTCTCAATGATTAAAATGTGTAATTCAAGCGATTGAAATCGTATGACCTAGGAGTCCTATGAATCGGAACTTCTGCACCTCTACCAATTCATCGATTCGGAAAATGGTTACTCAACCAATTATGACAGCTTCTATCAAAGTGCAGTGAAGGTCTTTATGGAGAATTTGCCGAACAGTGGTGTCAAAAATTTCCAGAGCAGCTGCATGTTTGCTAGCGGACCGCCGAGGAGAACGCAGAATAGACTGCCTCACTCTTTCGACATTTTGTAATATTTGAAAAAAATCCACTTTAACCGGTAGATCACCTGGCAAGAGTTCTTGGACTTGTTTGTAATGATAGAGATGCAGCTGTTGCTATTTAAGTATCCTCCAAGTACTTGAAGAAGACGTATTTGTTTGTCACATTCCGTGCCAAAACTGTTCCATTTTTATCTATATCTAATTAAACGAATAACAAGGTTCCAGAAATGTAATTATCATTAACACAACGTTATAACTATCAATTAATGACAGTCTTCCATGGCAAACTTAGAGAAATTAAAAGTTAAATAATTATGGATAAACCACAGTTTGAGTCCAAGAACCGGAAACATGATCATTGTTCAGTTTTATATCTATCCTAAAGATTGGATAGATAGATAGTTTTAGAAGACCTTGTATATCAGGAAGAAGTTTGAGAATTATCAGGAAGAAGTTAATCTAGAAATCAAAGCAATGAAGGCAGAAATATCGCAAGGAATTAGTAATATACGAGAATATATTGAAAACACTGGGCCTACTATATAACCAAACAAAATTTCATAAAACATATTCTCCTCTTAATTAGATACATTTATTACAGCGCACCTGCAACGTCTCTAGACCTTTCAAAAAAATGTTTCTTTTACTCTGCAAACCAGACCAGACCAGCTTTTATTACCTCATCATTGGAAGAAAATGTACGACCTTTTAAACTTTTTTTCAGTTGAGGAAAGAGATGATAGTTGGATGGACCCAAATCTGGTGAGGGTGTTCTAGTAATTCAATCCCTAAATCACGAATTTTTTGCATGGCAACATGAGATTTATGTGAAGGGGCGTTGTCCTGCACGTTGGATAGCTTTTCTCTTTAATGTTTTCCCCTAAAGTGGACAGTAATGTCGAATGATAATCTCCAGTTATTGTTTTACTCTTATCCAGAAAATCAATCATGATTTTTAGACACGAAACTTCTTAGATCTTAGAAAACCAGATGAATCCGTTTTATTTCAATTCGACGGTCTGATAAAATCATGTCATGAACTGCATCGATATTTTCGGGGACTGACACAGAAACTAGCCTTCACGATCGGCCATCATCTTCAATGGGAAAATTTACCTCTTTCGATGCTTGCAGTTGAATTTTTCACGGTCGCATACGAAGGACATTAATCACCAAGGGTATTAAGCATATCTTCGTAAATCTGCTTACCTCTTAACCCTTTTAAATACAGTCCAATATTTCGATTTTCACAATTTCGGTGGACATCTTTTTTCTTTTAATGTATTGCGTAACTCTGGTTTACTTTTTTGTAAATCATGACCAAGGAACTGGTCTAGGCTAACTAGATATCAATACATCCTCGTACCTATTAAACACTAATGATATTCCTTCACCAACACTTGTTTGTTGAGATTATTCCCGACAAAGGAAAACGATTTAGTATGTTTGAGTTAGTGTTAATGTTAATGTTAATTTGATCAGGTTGTAATATCAATAAATGCACTAAATTTCAATAATAAAATGTACACCAAAATATTGAGCAGAAACTGATCCATCACAATTCGATTTATCTCCAGAAATAAAATTATCTTGTTGCAAAAGTCAAATTGTCTCTTTTTATGAGTTATAACTAAAAAAATCTCACATCATTTTAGTAGCTGCACACTTCGGAAGTCTCCGGATTATTTTCTTAAGATATTTAATAAGGAAAATTCACACGACAGCGAGGTACTATAACGGATTCAGGACACGAATTCTCCGAAATGTTTCATAGACGTCGGCTTAAGGGAAATCCTGAATCTGACAGTAGAACGGGAACTGTTGGAAGTCCCGAGAAAATTTAATTCGCGATATGTGGTAACCCCAAATTCCCTAATTTATCCTAAGAATGTGATGAATATGTTTGGAGTAAGAATAAATAGGATCCCATCAATTATTTCCATCGTTAGGTAACACTTATTGAGTTGGTGTTAAGATGGATTCCTGGTTGAGAGCGTTGAACCCTTGTCATTTATATCTTTCAAATATTCACTAATTTATGTACAAGAGAATTTTCACCTTGGAAAGTGTTTTTCCACACAAATATTTATTAACAGTAGCAATCAGTTTGATGGCAAACATTTAGTCACTTTTCATTTGATATTATCTTTCATATACAAGATGTTTTTAGAATAATGCGAAAATTGTTTCATCAGGGAAATGTGAAAAGTGAAAGAACTCAATTTTTATAATAAGTTAAAAATGAAAACGTACACAGCTGTTTATCCATTAAATGGACACAGTAAATACACATGAACAATACAAATTTTATAATCAGGGCTTAACAAATTCCAATTTTTAACAATTTTGAAGCATTGTTGGAATTTCATTTCATTGTTCGACATAATTAAATTTATTTATTAACATTTTGAATCGAACAAAGCTATTCAGTACACATTTCAATCAAGATAATTATAATGGAAAATGGTTATAACTGATTCAAATACGAGTTAAATAATATGGTCATAAAATATCGAAGAATGCTCCAATTATTACCAATCTTTGAATATATTAATCTATCGAAACCGTAGAATAATTGAATAGTATTTGGCAATCACCATAACAAATAAAGGATACGAAGTAAATGAAATAGAAAAAATAATAGCGAAAAGAACGTAGAATACGTAAAAAGATTTATGATGGAATTATAATTGAAGCACAAAGAACGAGTTGGTTGGTATATATTGGTAAAATGACATAACATCTATATCCCTCAGTAAGTCGAGTGACTGATACACAGATGGCGCTCTAATTGTCAAATTCATATGAGGTTTCAATAGATACAAAATGTGTAAATGTTAATGACATTTCGATATGTTAGATAAAAGTGACAGGTATTCAAGTGAAGCTACTTTTGTTATTTTCAAAACAATGAATTTAATTTCGTGTGTTGATTTATCATTGCTTCTTGATGGGAAAAAGTTCTGTAAAAGCTCTGGAATGACTTCGAGATGGTTATTCGAACTCTGCTCCATCGAAAAGAACCATTTATTATTGATTTGCAGAATTTAAATGTGGTCGTACAGACAACGAGAACATTCTGGTCGTCCAATTGAAGAAAACATTAAACAAGTCCACAAATTGATTATATTTATTAGTAAATTGGAATTGCATGAGATAGCTGT
Source organism: Diorhabda carinulata (assembly GCF_026250575.1). Lineage (NCBI taxonomy): Eukaryota > Metazoa > Arthropoda > Insecta > Coleoptera > Chrysomelidae > Diorhabda > Diorhabda carinulata. The sequence continues at coordinate 10,444,038 of NC_079472.1, read as the reverse complement.
GACCGTAAAGATATTAGAAAGCAGTGAGTTTACAATTATGCATGAACATTTGACTCTGAAAAATATTGTTCAAATGGGTGTCACAGTCGATCAAAAACAACAACGTGATGATGATTGAAAGCAGTGTTTCGGCATGTTTACATGTAATAAATCAGTATTTTTGCACCGATATGTGAAAAACGGCCTCTTATGCCGAAGAAGAAACCACTGTTTCACCAAGACAATGCTCTGATTAACAAGTAGATGACAACGATGGTTAAATTCAACTAAATACACTTCGAATTGCTGCCTCATCCACCTTATAGTCCATATCTGGCCCCAAGTGACTATTGCCTATTCGCTGATCTCAAAAAAAATGCTCGCTGGTGAGAAATTCAGCTCTGATGAAGAAGCAATTGCTGAAACTGAAGTCTATTTTGAGGCAAAAGACAAATCCTTCTACAAGCACGGCATCGAGAGTCTAGATAAGCTTTGGAATGATTCTATTGCTCTTGAAAGAGATTACATTGATGAATAAAATCGATTTTCAGTGAAAAAATTTGTTTTTCTTAGTTACTCACAGAACTATGATGTAATATGGGTGAAACTAATACTAAAAGTTGGATAAGGTGGTAAAAAAAGTTTCAATAGATTTGAGATTGGAATACTGACCTAATGCGGAAAAAAAACGAAGAAAATTCAGAGAAAATGTGGAAGTTCTCGAAATTTGCAGTGCTAATATATAAATGAAGCTATCTATTCATTTATATATGCCTGTTTGCCAGCTATATCTTTTTCGATAATTTTTTTTACGATTTTATAAGTAGTTCTGCATCTGGTCTGAATCGTTATGAAAGATAAAATCATACTGTTCCCTCCAAACAATATAATTCTGTAGTTTTATAAATAATTTATGTTTGTCTTTTCATAAAACACTCACAAAAAAGTGATTTCCTCGTGCAACCAATTTAACCACTCTTGAATACGAGGGCTGCTACTTAAGCTTTGAGATTCAGCAACATTGATGTGAATATGTCAATTTAAAATTTCGTGAAGGTCTTCCAAAATCGGCTGTTTTAACAGAAGTCATCAATGCCGGGCGTAAATTAATATTGTAAGATAGTCATGTTACATACCATGAGATAGAGACATACTTGGGCATTAGTTCCACTCGCATACATTCAATATTGCATGATCATTTGGCTGATTTGTTCGCATACAACAGTTTATTGATCTTAATAAAGAAAAAACTATAAATCCATATTGAATTATAAATTTTTGTTTTCATTTGTCTATCTCAAAACTCAAGTACCAACCCTCGTATTTGATTGCAACCATATTGCTTCATTTTCTTTACAATAGAGACATAATATTTACCCTGAATGCAGATCTGTTTACTTTTCTGTATTTTACTTGTTTTAGAAGGATCTGCGATTGTCTGTCAGTCTAAAATCTAAAAACTATCCTTAAGATGTGCTTAAAAATCAATCTCTCCTTCCAACCTTTCTATTTCTTCTTAAAATTACTTAATCAAGTTTCCAAACGACCAATATTCCATGATTATATGTAATTTCTTTCAACAAGTGGCAAAAATTTTTCCATCTTTCCAACCATATCGTAGATTCTTTTCAATGGAATTTCTACATCTTATTAAGTTTGTTAAGACGCGTTCATAACCCGAAAAATCCACTTATAAAATTTCATTAAAACGGTAGCCAGCTAATCTGAGATGTAACAGGCAATTTTTGTTCTAAAGATATACAAAACTTCATCTTAAGTTCATTTGTTTCAGTCTGTTGTGTTCACTGGAGCTCAGAATTAAATCCACACAACGCTCTCTACCATTTTCTCATTTTATTCGACTCTCACCTATACCGACAAAGAAAGCGAAACAATAAACTTTCCGAGCTAATATAAAAACAGAATAATAAGAATATATTCGAAATATGTCTTCTACGATATAGATAGACTCAATAGGGTTCTTGCAATTTAAGTATTTAACAAATTTAAAGATTTATGTTTCTAAATCTTCTTGATTTTAGGTCTGTTCTATTCCAAAATTAGTTTTTTTCTAATAATTTTTGAAATATATGTAAAATTGACGTTTCGACTTTTCTTAAATTTTCATATCATCACTTCTTATTTATGAATTTAGGTTGATAAGTCACAAATATAAATGATAATTTGAATAATAACACGTGACAAAAACATGTTTCTATTGGTTACTGCGGTTGTGACGTAGAAAGTAAGTAAATACTGAAACGAGGTCGCAGCGTATCATCTTTCAAATGCCATTTTGTTGTTGTGAGTGAAGGTAATTGGTTGTTTAGTGCGATTTGTGTTTTTGTAAGGATTTCAAAGACTATTCTTATTGAAATGATGGCCAAAATAAGATCAGACAATCTACCTAAGGTAGATGCATTCATGGTTGCTACGTTCTTTGCTAATAATCAATTATTGACTTTATTCGGCTGAAATACGTAAAGTAAAAGCAGATACGTAAGTACTTCTAATTAGACTTTCTTATAGCTTCTAAAATATTTGTTGGGCAATCACTTTTTGCAGCTTCTGCAATGTTGATATCCATTGATGATTCTACATCTTTTGAACAGCCAGCTGTAGCTCTAACAGCCACTAAGAAGCTCTTTGATAATGTCAGTTTTTTGTCGTTTTAATGCCATCGAACGAGGTGTCTTACGAAATGCCCTTTTCCGGTCTTTCTGACAATCGAATTTGGTTGGAAAAGCGGTTTTTTAGAATTTTTTGCATAGTGTTGGGTACATCATATAATTTTCCAAATCTATTTCAAGCTACAGTAAAACATACCGATAAGTTAACGGTCTTCACAAACATATACTGTGCTGCCAGGTTTGACGCTCGCATAATATTTTCCATTTTCCTCACGAGGGACTTTAACGAAAACTTGGTGTTTTTATCCCAACAACTGTGTTTGAACTGTATTTACTTCTATCTTCATTTGAGTCTGTTTACTTACTTTCTACGTCACACTCAGTCATGTGACAACAAATGCATTTTAACGCGTTATTTATTTTTTTCTATGAACTAAAATACCGTTTAAAAAAATTAAAAAATAGTGTATGATTAAGAATGATATACTAAACGTAGTTAAGGTATAAAAAAAAGTATGCAAGGACCCTATTATACAAATGTAAAATGGTGAGCGCATCCTCCAACATTAAATATGTTTCGCCAAAATCTAAAATAGTTTTTTAATACTTTCAATGAAAGTTCTATATGAACTCCAGAGTTTAAATCCAGCTTTTCGAATGTCGGTAAAGAAAGTCATTATTTCGTGTTCAAATTATAGTAACTCGAACGAAGTTTGTTCGACTTGTTACCAACTTCAATTATACTATTCAGGACCGTATAAATTAGTTAAAATTAACTCAAATATTTCAAACATAATTGATATAAATTTCATAAGTTTCGGTAGAAGTTTTAATAAAATAGATCAGAAAGGGAAAGATTTTCGTCGACTCAGAATTATTTCTATAATTGTTGAAAGTATAATGTGAAATTATATATTGAACTCCAACTTGCCGGGGTGTTTATTTGGGTACTAGATAATATAAATATGTATGTAAAGAGTACTTTATACGTTTAAATTTCTTATACTCTACTTCTCTACTAATAAATTTGCCAGGATTCTAAATTCTGACTCAAATTTTATCAACTTTATAATCTCGTGTACCTTTGATAAACGAGATATCCTTGAACCTCAATTAACAGTGTTCATCATCGTAAACGAGACTTCCAAACTTCCAGAAACAGGAGCTTATATTCTACTAGAAGGATAATTATCAAGCTTGCATCATCAAATGAAGATTAAATAGTATCCTTTTGTCGATATTATTAGTTTTGGTCATTGGTCTTTATGAGAATATATAAAAGACGCCTTAACGAATCAACTTTTTTATGAGTAATCGACTTATTTTATGAATAGTTTTCACATTAATTCTTTTTTTATAAACTCTTTTATATCTTATTTGACAATGTAATTCCTTTCACTGACATAAATCGGTTTATTTTTTAAACCAACTTTTATATCATATCATTTTATCAACTTTATATGGACAAATATTTCAACTTCTATTTGATCTGTTGGATCAAGTGAATAGAAAAATAAACTTCATATTAAAGTAAACAATTTCAATGGATGAAAAATGTTATTGATTCAAGTCCAAAGTCGATTTTTCTCGTCCAATTAGAATTTGTAGTTAGCTTATTTAATGCAGAATATTTTTCGAGCGCCATCTGTTTTCAGGAAGCATCTGCACTCTGATTTAACAAGCCAGTCATATAATTGGAGAATCCTCGAGAAAAATAAAACGATTGTTCGGCGTGAAAACAGCAGATCCAATAATCTCAGATTTACTTGGCGCTGAAATAATGGAATGCTGTCTATTGTCTTTTTTTGTGCTACGTCTTCTTCTAGGTCGATTGGGGATTGGTTCAAATACTATTAATAGAAAAAAAATATATTTCACGTGATTAACTACAAATTTACAATGTTTAATGTATTTATAATAATATAATGCTTCATAAATAAGTAAATAAACTTGTTTCTAAATCGTCTTGATTTTTGGTGTCTCCTGATTTGAAATTATTTTTTTTTTGTATTCTTTAAAAAAAGATAAAAATTTCACATTTCGACTACTTTCAGTCTTTATATGATTTGATAGATGGCTACTACATATTTTTGAAAGGAAATATTATTTTTTTCTTGTTAAGACAGATTTACGTTTTTATTTTATTTTTATTTTGATATACGCAAAATTGTTAGTGTCAAATTATATTTTGATGAAGGCTGAAAGTGATCAAAACGTCAAATTTTCAACTATCGTGAAAAATCAAAAGAGAACTAAAATCAAGACAATTTATAAACATAAACATATCAAAAGGTTTAAAAACTGAGAAATTAAAGAAATTAAATCTAAAGACCACTCAATATATTCACGTGGCCACCCAGTACAGGAATTTCAGTCAAACACCTTTCCAATAATGTCAATAAAGTTAAATGGCAAATCCATTCACTTACTTCACATACAAAGAGCTCTTTGCCGTATTCCCAACGAAATGAATATTTTATTGGTAAAGACTCGGTCAAAAAAATATATATCTCTCTAGGCATGGTCCATTAACTTCAAGATTTATTTGCTTAAGTATCGATTTTCCACGTTATTTTTTGTTCACAAGTTTCCCTGCTATTTGTATAAATTCGATATAACAAATACTATCCAGAGTTAAATTTTCGTTACCAAGAATGCTTGGAAAGCATTAGAAGTTTAAATACAATATCTAAATCACAAAATAAAATAATTGCATATGAAACTAGATAACCACTTGCAATTATTAGTTTTAGAAAAGAATATATGGATTACGATATTTATTTTCAGTATGTAGAAGCATTTAATGATATTTTTCAGTCAATTAATTACAGCTTTTTCATTAATCAAAACTTTTAACGAATGTCCCGGAATTCTTCGAAATTTTTTCCCACTAACACTGTAAACGCCACCATATTTCATTATTGATCAACTAACTTCGACAACTTTCTAGCATTCTAGAAAACTTTGACTGTTGTTGAAAAGAACTGCCGAGAAGCACTTCGAGAATTTTTGTTTGTAGTCCAGTTAGTGATAGTAGAGACATCAAATTTTGGTGTATTTACCATAGACAGTAAGGGAAACAATTTATGTATTTTATAATAAAAAATTAATCATTTTTATCATATTAAATTCAATTAGAATAAAATTAGTTAGGTACTCCATATTCTCCATTGAGATCAATACAGTTTTCCATGTGTTTCAATCAATTGCCGAAGCATTTTTTCCATTCTGTTTGAGGTAACTCCAAAACATATTATTTGAACGCATCAACCGCTTCTTTAAGAATGAAAAAACTATGACATTTCACTTTTTTTGGACGGATGACCTTCCAATTCGATTGACTGTTCATAAACCTTTTTGTTAGAACTGATGTTTGAGAGCTCACGATAGGTTTCCCCGATTTTTTCGAACACGAAAAAATGCTTGTTTTATACATCGTTCTAATGAAAGGAACGATGGTGACATGTGTAGTTATTCCAGAAAAACAGGCAACTATTTGTTTCGTGTGCGAACAACTTTTGTTTGATTTGGCACGTCTTCAAAGTCGATTGGTGTTCAGTTTTGGGTTCATATGCATTCGTCACGATCTTATAGAAGTTTTTTGAGGCAACGCGACTTAATTCTTTTGGCATCTCTTCACACCAATCAACAAGAGCTTTTTTTAAACCAAATGTTCTAATAAGTTATTGTTCGTTGCTGTGGTAACGCAATATTTTGTTTATTCATGGAACTGGTCTAGCCTAACTAGATATCAATACATCCTCGTATAAGAGATGAGGTAAAGCAGGAGCTTGGCGTCATAGAACTAGAAAAAGAAGAAAAATAAGAATCTATGAAGATCCATCAGATGTAACATACTTAAACATACTAAAATGTCATTTTCCACTCACCACTATAGAGAAAGTTTCAGTTGATATTAAATGTTCTAAATTTATCGTGTTAGTAAATAACACGAAAGGTTTCTGATAAATTAAACTTTCAAAAAGAACACAAAAAATATTAACTTAACCTCCATGGGGAAGATATTCTTTTGAAAGTCTTCCGTTTGGAGTATCATCAGCACATGAAATATTGCAGGAAATTTCAACAAATTTGTTTAGTAAATTTGAGTGAGAGTATCAATCGATGATATTTTTATATATGCAAAATGTAGAGAAGAACTACAAAAGTCATAGTGGAGTAATAAAAACACTTAAGAAACCAAACCAGGCGTCAAACTTGCTTAATAATAATAAATGCATTTTTAAATCGGAAAGAATGAAATTCCTAGGGCACATTTTTTCAGCATAAGGACTAGAAGCAGACCCTGAAAAAGTAGAAGTGAATTAAGACACCAATGAACAAAACAGAGCTACAGAGACTAATGGGAGCTATTCAGAATATGTCTGATGATCTAACAAATCCTCTAAAGAACTGAGTGAAATCAGACTATGAGCCACTTAAGAAAAACCTACATTCTGCACCAGTGAGATTACAACGCATAATATTTAATGTTGCGCCATATGCACCACAAAATACCCTTAGATTAACAGATTTTCATTATCAAAACTGACATCCATCTAATCTAAATTATGAACAAGAAGAAAATTTGTCAGTTGCCGTAATATTATGTTATTTGACGCAACTACAACACTGTTTTAACTTTAAAGAAAAATTGGGCTATTTAAAGGGAAATATAAAAAATAAAATTGTAGTACCAAAATAACAGATCCCTAAAATGTTGAAAATTATCCATCAAGGACATGCAGGTATACACAGCTGTTTAAGAAGAGCACGACAAATTCTCTAGGTACTGGAATGAACAATATAACGACATCTGAAAACTAGTTAAAACCTGCTCTGTTTGTGAACAAACACAAATATTAAAGATATAATGCTAGTTAAAAGACTTCAATGGCAAATAGTTGCATCTGATCTATTTGAATTAAAAAGAAAAACTTACCTTGTAATCTGCGACAGCTACTCTGGATATTTAGATTTTCAGCAGCTAAAAGGACAGTCTCCTTATGAAGCTATAGAACAACTGAAAAGATGGTTTGCTGTACATGGAATACCAGAAGAGCTGCAAACTGATAATGGAACCTAACCATGTAACATCCAGTCCACATCATAGTAATAAACACACTAAATGACCATACAATTTTGAAATTAATGGAAAAGTCAGGCACAAAACTGCTCATCGCCAATGGAAAGGGGCAAGAGTGGTAGAAAAGCCTGAAGGTTTACCAAAATCATTCAAGCTGATCAATGCCAAATCCTACGTGGAAACTTCATTCGTGTGCACAAGACACAAGCAGATATTACCAGCAGTTGCACAGGTTCCATCACGAGAACAATAACCAGTTTCTATTTGCGAAAGACGAACCTGGTTCAACCAGCGACACCACTAAGATTATCAGGATTTGGTAGAACAATTAAACCTATAAATAGACTAGATTTTTAATGGTATTTGAATCAGTTATTACAATATTATACTCATGGTAATTGAAAATCAATATGCTGAGTCAAAATTTAAGTTTAAAAAGCAATGTTTTTAGTTTACAAAGAAAGGGAGATGTAAATTATGACACCTAGTGTAAAACTTCAATGTACATCAATTGAAACGTCAATCAATAATATAGTTTCCGTCACGTCACGTCAGGCGCTTAATTATTTTATTTAAAATCGTAGTGAAAACAATAGTTACAACGTTACGTTCACGAAATTCATTCTGTAGCGAAGTGCGACCACGACTTGAGATGGTTCGTCATCACCAAGAGTCGAAGCGAATTGATCAGCCTACTGCACTTGGGGTTTAATCCACGTCGAAAGTCGTAATTCCAATTTTTTACCAAGTTGAATGTTTCAAGTATCTGTGAACAACTCAAATAGCACTAAAAATGCTTATCTTTATGATGGCAATGTCAGATGACATATTCACATCAGTGATTCCACCACCAAATTGTCAATTTTAAAATTATTGTAAGGAAAGGTTATATTGGTTTGAATTTGTGATTATTGAACAACTACTACTCTTCCTAATGTACCTTTTCCAATTGCAGTTTGAATAGTATGAACACATCAAAAATCAATCAAATATTCTCGAAGCTAATACGTTTTTCCAATATTTTCCGGCACTAATGACAAGTTCCCTTGAACGATTCATATTGTGTATTGATACGATTGATTCGAAAATTGTTAAGTGCCCTTTAATATTCCAGATTAAACTCCAATTTAGCAGCTTAAATAGAAAATGGAAAAACCCTTTGATCATGGTATATACAACGATGTTAATATATAGACTTCGTTCACATCGGGATCATTAAAAGTTTCATTATTAATTTATTATTGAATATAAAAACCGGAATTTCCTTTCAATATGCATATTTAGCTCAATACTGAACGAACAAAAAGCTTTTATAAGAAAATTTGTACTATTTTTCATATTATTGCAGCTTTAGAAATATGAAAATTAGAGAAATAAGATTGTATTGTATAGTTAACACTTTTTATAATTTAATTAAATCTATTCACAAGCTATTTTGGTTGGAATCTTTCAAGACCTACCTCTACGTTTTTTTTAATTAGTTTCCTTACGAGTACATTAAAGTTTGCTCTTATTTTGGCTCTTAACTTTTGTTAATGATTCAATGAAGAGGACAAGAATAACAAGCTTCCGTCAAGCTTTTAGTCTGGATGTTTGATAATTTCCACTGCGAAAAATGTCTTTTTAATTATTTTGATAACATCACGATGCGATTCTAAAAACTCATAGGAAATTAAATTAAGGGGTTTTGGAGCTTTTTTGGTATCAAAAGATGCATGGAAAAGATATGACGTTTCTCAAAGAAATTAATATCTGCAAAATAATATTTTCTCATTGAGAGACTATTAAATCCAAATTTAGCTGCTGACTTGTGGGTTTTGGAACTATCTAAATACGCAATAATGTTTATTTGGAAATCATCTGAGTTTTTGAAGGTGATCTGTGAGAACTAATTGACGAATTGCATTTTTATTTAGTACATGGGGGTGAAGTACATATTTAGGGGTCTCAATCAGTATTTAAAACAACAAATATAAACTTTTTCATCAATTTTCTTGATAATAATATAGAAAATATCACTTGGTAGTCGTCAATTTAAAAACAAACTTATTCTTCTAGTCTAGTCTAGTCTTTAGCATTTTTCTTAACTAAATATATTGTGTCCGATATTTTAAAAATTTAAATAACAAATTTTGCCTTCAATTCTAAATAATTACCATTTCTTTATTATTCTAAAAATATTTTTTATATAAACAACAATATCCAATTCACAAAAATTTATCTAATATTATTAGAGTATAACATGAACCAATATTCAGGCTTATTTTCCGAGAATTTTCTTCATTGCAGTACCAGGTAACATTAATCCCTTCAGGAACATTTCGCTGACCTCTGTGCAGCAATCCGAACAGCTTGAAAAGAAATACGTTATTATAAAAAATGGCGTGCAAAAAAACGCTATTGGAAATGCCAAAAAAATGAGGAGAAGAAGCCATAACAAAATCGTACAGAAATTTGCCATGATTGATATTTACACAATCTGTCATTATACTTCAAAATTATCGATCTAGTTATAAAATAAATGCCAATGTAAGTAGAATGAATTCCCTAGATTAACATCGAGTAGAGAGTGTCTACTAAACAAGAAATGCTGTAAACTTAATGTATAAATAAATAATCCAAAAATTTTTTGTTACAGATCGTGGATGGTAACGCCAAAACAGACGTCTCCAATCGAAAAGAACCTGGAATCTTTTGCGGAGAAAGCGAGCAGCCGCAGACTTTCATGTCCGAAACGTCGTTCGTAAAAGTATTTTTTCACGTCGAAAATTACACCGACCAAACGTACCTCAGCTTTGATACGAGGGCGGAACAACAACTTGTCGTTTATTTGAGATATGGACAACATCCGGAGCTGTATCCGAATAGAAGAGGAGAAGTTGTACAGGGGTTAGTAGAAAATTATAAATGGAATATGTCAAAGGTTACGGTATAATAATATGAGCAGTTAGTTGAGGGTTACTCCTTTTTTGTGATATGGTAATTGAGGATAAATGATTTTTGGTTCGGTTGATATAGATTTTGTTATGAAATTTATGTCATACGTGATTGTTAATGTCAAATTATATTTTGATAAACACAGAAATTAAGTCGTAATGTCAATGGTATTGTAATGTCAAAAGGTAATAATTATTAGTAAAGTGAAGATAATTTAGTAACAAAAAAATAATTAAATCAAACTATATTTCATTTTATCAATATAAAAATTATAAATTTATTTTCCATTTCACCGAGGTCTTAAAATCAGAATATCTGTTTAATTAAATATCTAACGGCATTTTTTTAAGAAAATATGGTGGTATATATAAAAATTCTTGAGTTTTAGTATCCACGATTACGTGAAAAATTTATTTTCCCTATTGTTTTAATGCTGTAAATTCTTCAGACGTTCACTTGTTTTTTTCTCCAGAGTCCATTATCTGGCATCGATTGAAAAATAACAACTTCGACTCAACTTTTTCCATTCACATTTTTATGAAAGTCGGAGAAATTTTTCGAGTCGTGCATTAGCGGATGATGGAAGTGAATTGAAAATGAACGCCAGATCCATCAGTCATTTTCATTCTTTCAAACACGGCAACAGGGCTTCTGTTTTATCCTATTTTCGCCGTCACAAGTTTAAAGACAATCAATAGTCGACAATATAAAAATAAATTGATGCGAGACAGACATTTTATGAAAATATGCAAAAAATTCATTCAAAAAATGAGTATAAGAGATCGAATCATCATAAAAATTTATTAAAACATTTTTATATGTAGTTTTCCTTTTTGAGTAATTATATGATGGATGTTAATTGTTCTATGTCATATCTAAGCATTTAGTTCTACATTTTTTAAACTGGTTTAGCTCCCCTGTATGTCGCAGGGGCTATGAGGACTACTTCCTTAGTTGCATTCATGCCATCTAGGAGTTTAAGCCTCAATTACCAATTTGACATCAGTCTAAAAGTATCAGAACTACTTCCATAGCTGCAATATAGTTTTGCAGAATGTAGTAATCGAAATGCATAGAGCGAACCGTAGAGCACATATATTTAGATGCTTTTCAGTATAACGGACAATATTCTGATCATATTAACGTCATTTAGGAGCTTAAGCCTAAGTTACCAATTTCACATCAATAAAAAAGTAGCAGAACTGCTTCCATAGCTGCAATAAAGTTTTGCAGAATATAATAAGCGAAACACATAGAAAGGACCACGGACCACATATATTTAGATGTTTCACAGTATTAGGACTTCAATTCTGATGATCAAATTAACGTCATCGAGGAGTTTATACCTCAATTACCAGTTTGACATCAGTAAAAAAGTAGCAGAACTGCTTCTATAGCTGCAATAAAGTTTTGCAGTATATAATAAGCGAAACACATAGAAAGGACCACGGACCACATGTATTTAGATGTTTCACTGTATTAGGACTTCAATTCTGATGATCAAATTAACGTCATAGAGGAGTTTAAATCTCAATTACCAGTTTGACATCAGTAAAAAAGTAGCAGAACCGCTTCTATAGCTGCAATAAAGTTTTGCAGAATATAATAAGCGAAACACATAGAAAGGACCACGGACCACATGTATTTAGATGTTTCACTGTATTAGGACTTCAATTCTGATGATCAAATTAACGTCATAGAGGAGTTTAAATCTCAATTACCAGTTTGACATCAGTAAAAAAGTAGCAGAACCGCTTCTATAGCTGCAATAAAGTTTTGCAGAATATAATAAGCGAAACACATAGAAAGGACCACGGACCACATGTATTTAGATGTTTCACTGTATTAGGACTTCAATTCTGATGATCAAATTAACGTCATAGAGGAGTTTAAACCTCAATTATCAGTTTGACATCAGTCAAAAAGTAGCAGAGCTGCTTCCATAGCTGCGATAAAGTTTTGCAGAATATAATAAGCGAAATACATAGAAAGGACCACAGATCACATATATTTAGATGTTTCACAGTATTAGGACTTCAATTCTGATGATCAAATTAACGTCATAGAGGAGTTTAAACCTCAATTACCAGTTTGACATCAGTAAAAAAGTAGCAGAACCGCTTCTATAGCTGCAATAAAGTTTTGCAGAATATAATAAGCGAAACACATAGAAAGGACCACGGACCACATGTATTTAGATGTTTCACTGTATTAGGACTTCAATTCTGATGATCAAATTAACGTCATAGAGGAGTTTAAACCTCAATTATCAGTTTGACATCAGTCAAAAAGTAGCAGAGCTGCTTCCATAGCTGCGATAAAGTTTTGCAGAATATAATAAGCGAAATACATAGAAAGGACCACAGATCACATATATTTAGATGTTTCACAGTATTAGGACTTCAATTCTGATGATCAAATTAACGTCATAGAGGAGTTTAAACCTCAATTACCAGTTTGACATCAGTAAAAAAGTAGCAGAACTGCTTCTATAGCTGCAATAAAGTTTTGCAGAATATAATAAGCGAAACACATAGAAAGGACCACGGACCACATGTATTTAGATGTTTCACTGTATTAGGACTTTAATTCTGATGATCAAATTAACGTCATAGAGGAGTTTAAGTCTCAATTACCAGTTTGACATCAGTAAAAAAGTAGCAGAACTGCTTCCGTAGCTGCAATAAAGTTTTGCAGAATATATTAAGCGAAACACATAGAAAGGACCACGGACCACATATATTTAGATGTTTCACAGTATTAGGACTTCAATGCTGATCAAATTAACGACATCGAGGAGTTTAAACCTCAATTATCAGTTTGACATCAGTCAAAAAGTAGCAGAGCTGCTTCCATAGCTGCAATAAAGTTTTGCAGAATATAATAAGCAAAACACATAGAAAGGACCACGGACCACATATATTTAGATGTTTCACTGTATTAGGTCTTCAATTCTGATCAAATTAACGTCATAGAGGAGTTTAAACCTCAATTACCAGTTTGACATCAGTAAAAAAGTAGCAGAACTGCTTCTGCAATAGTTTTGCAGAATGTAAGAACCTGGAACCTTTTACAGAGAAAGAAAGCAGCCGCAGACTTTCATGTCCGCAACGTCGTTCGTAAAAGTATTTTTTCACGTCGAAAATTACACCGACCAAACGTGCCTCAGCTTCGATACGAGAGCGGAACAACAACTTCCTTCGTTGCATTGAAGGTCTAATAAGCAAGACACGCAGAACACATATATTTAGATGTTTCACGGTATTAGGTCTTTAATTCTGATCAATTTAACGCCGTCTGGGAGTGTAAGCCTCAATTACCATTTTCACATCAGTCAGAACTGCTTTCATAGCTGCAATAAAGTTTTGCAGAATGCACATATTTTTAGATCATCATCTGTTTATATGATGAACAATACAAGTGGGAAACAATAATGAAAATTTCAAAATGACGTGAAAATTGCGATGTTCCTTTATTCATTCAGAGTATTAAAGAAGCGGAGTGCGCGCGGAATATTTGAAAATGATTCCGAAGAGAGGAACAATGTTGATGGCTTATCGAGAATATTTCGAGGATGTCGAGATGGAAGTCGAAAGAAACTCGAAAAATAAAAAGTTCAATCTGCCGTTGCAGTGCCGAGAAATGTAAATATTTAAATTCGGTATTCTCGTGGTAAAACGATTTAAATAATAAATCGAATAAAAGTGAAATTTCCTGTACAGACACGCGAAAAATCGATCCTTGTTTCAAGCTAACGAAGTAATCTGAATAATTTCCTTGGGGATCCTGTTTTTTTTTTCTTGGGTTCATTCGTATCGAAGTTGACGACATAAATTATACAACAAGTACACAATTGGTTGATTGAAAACTTGAAAAGAATCCTCAACAGATGCTTCACTATGTTTTGATCAACAAAAAAATCACTATTAAGAATATTGAGTTTTCCAAGCAGGACAAACAGTAAGAAACTTTCAAATAAGATATAAAGAACATATATTCATTCTCGACCCACAATTTTCTATTATTTACATCATTTACATATATTAAATCGACAAAAATCGTTTCTTCTTTGTTTTTTGAATTGTTTGGAATCGTTTTTCTAGGTCATATTGCGAAAGGATATTCAGAGATTGTCGCCTTCAAACTTGTTACGTTCAATCTCCAGCTTATCCCGGTATCTACCCTAGGAATTTGCATTGCAGATACTACCTAAACACCCGACTGCCTTTTATCAAGCTCTACATCGAAAACGAAGAGTTCAACATTGATGGACAGCGATGCGAGAATATTATGACTTGCCCCATGCGACCGATTTCATCAGGTAAATAACGATTTCTTGATTACTATATAAAAATATAAATTGTGAAGGATTTAAATTATTATTAACAGGTTTTTTAGACTGATTTAAGAATTATTGCGTCTTGTATGCACGCGGTACATAGTTTAACAGTCTTGATACATCAAGTTTCAATTTTGCTTCTATTTGTACAGCTTATAAAAGTTTATTTCCGCTATAAATAGAGTTCATTTTCTATTTGAATTCGAAACAGATAATAATCTTGAAATTCTTTCTGTATTTTAGAAAAGTGCTTCCGCAAATTCTATACACCTTTAGAAATAATATACGTTACACTTGAAGTACATTATAGAGAAACCCTCCACATTATAAATTCCAATGACATTTCAGTGTTAAGAAAACAATTTTACCACGTTCGGTAACTCGAGCGGTAGTGACTATCGATCCGACGACCCTGGGACTAACTCCAACAAAGGTAGTCGTTGGAATTTGAGTAATTCGCTATAGATGATAAATGATGCGTTTATTACGTGTACGTGGAAACTGAGAAAGACGATAATAAGGGAGTAATTATGCAAAATGGATAGAATTTTTATTATAACTGTTTATTTTTCTTACGCGAAGGTTATAGTGAAATGTTAGGTCTAAAAGATTATAGTTAAAGAATAAGAACCTGAAGAGGAGAATTATGAACCAAACATACACTAAAGTGACGTAAAGAGCTAATAAATACATAATTTTATTGAGAAAACAGCATGATTTATGCTAGACTTCATATTTCAACATATTCTTTGTGTGTAGTATAAAATGAGCTGAATTTGTACGAGAATGTTACCCAGAAGTACCTGTACGGACCTAATGATGACGGTAGTTACTTGAAAAATATTACTGTTAGAAAGTTTACAATCTAAACAGCATATGTTTCAAGTTTGAAGACGCCACGTTACTTAGTATTTGTTTGGCTGCCATCAATAATGATCGTTGTCAATGAATGTGTAAACGTGAAAAAAATTGGTCATCGTTATCCGATACAATACTTTTATTTGAAAAGCCTTAGCCCAGCCTTAGACCTGCGAAGACCAGCATCGCAATGGTCGACCAAATGAGGTGACGACTCCAATAATGTTGATGAAGAAAATTCACAAAGCTGCACTGGATGATCGTCGACCGAAAATGGACGAGCTAGCAAACATCAAGGTACGTCACATTTTAACTGAAAATTTGGACGAAGCTGTGCGCAAATTGGAGAAAGAGAGAGAGGTCCATCACTCTACATCTAAAACAAAATAACGATCAAAACAATTGAATGAAAAGGAAAAACCGGCTGCAAAAAAGGCAAAGTCCGTTCCATCTGCAGGCAAGTTGATTGCAACGTTTGAGCGAGAAATCAAGCAAAAACGGCCGCATTTGGCTGTTGTTTCATCAAGACAATGCACCAGCTCACACATCCGCTATTGCAATGGCCAAAATTAACGAACTAAATTTTGAATTGGTACCTCATGCACTCTATTCGCCAGATCTAGCCCCTTCGAATTATTTTCTTTTCCTAGACTTGAAAAAAGGTTCAGTGGTCAAAGATTTTCCAACAATGAAGAGTTAATGTCGGCTTTAATGGCTATTTTGAGGAGCTTGACAATTCTTATTATAAAAAGTATATTGAACTTATTGAAAATTACTGAGGAAAGTATATGGTGCCAAAAGAAGATTACGTGGAAAAATCCTCAATATTATAAATGTGGATGTTTGTTAGGCTTTCCCGCAAAAACTACTTGACGAAACATCATGAAACTTTGTATACATATTTTGGGAGGTACTAGAAGTATACTTTTTATTGAAAAAAAAAATATTTTTTACAAAAATAAAAAATAAATATCAACATTTTGATACTTCAACGCCATCTAACATACAGTAATGAAGTTCAAATCCTAAACACTATATTATGGACGTATGATATTACAGAAGGTCAAGTCAATATCTATTTAATCAATACATCCAATTCAATGGATTATAGTTTCAGCTTTTTCGAATCTTTGAGATTAGGTATCATTGTTATTTTCAACAGAAACGTTGGTCTAAAAAAATGCCTCGGAAGCGTAAATCTACATTATCTAAAAATTCGTCACGGGCCCGTGCAGCAAAAGTTGCACGAAATTAAGAATCTTTGATTCATACAGAGCTGAGAAGACAACAGTAATAAAGGCGACAAAGTGATTTGAGAGCTGCTGAAACATCTCTTCAGACATTTACAAGACATGCTCAGCAGCGGGTAGCTAGAAGAGCGATAGAAACGCCAGAACAAATGTTTTGGAACTTCATTGTGTGTAGTAATTTTTAAAAATCAATAATACTAACTAATCAATAAAATAAAGTTATCATATCAATATATTTCTATTATAATAAAGTCTGATACTTATTTAGTGGATTAGATGCAAGCGAAGCCGCGGGTAAAAGCTAGTAATTACATATTTTTACAAAATTTTTGTGTTTCCTTTGTTGGGCCAAAAACTTCCGGGACCATGCTCGCATACTACCAAACGAATAAAAAAACAGTATCTAATTTGTCGCTATCAGATAAACAAGATTTGGATTCTTTTTCGAAAAAAAACAAAGGTTAATATTATTCATTCTAAGGATATATTCGTTGGCTTTGTCTTATTTCGTCGCCGTCTGGAAGTATGTAATCTTGTTCAGAAAAAACTTTCTTGTGTATATGTGTTTGGTCGCAATAAATTAGGGTCTTGTCGATGACGACGACGGCAAGAGAAAAGCTTATTTCTTTTTTCTTTGCGAGGCGCGGTCGGGAAGGAACAACATCAGAAAGACACAACCGATTACGCTGCTTCTGATGAAACGTTTTTTTTTTTTTTCATCCGAAGATATTTTATTTGTTCCAAGTGGAAATATGCGTTATACGCAGTCGAAAAGTGACGTTGACTAACGATGACAAAGAAAATGGGAAGTCAAAGGTTCTTTAAGTGAAATAACAATAAGATTGTTGATTGAAGTGAAACAATTTTGTATTTTGTCGACGTAATATTTCAGTTTATTATAAATACTAATCAATGACTCAAATTTATTTTAAAAATCTTTATTCTCTACTTACAGAGCTCGGCCACAAGTTTGCGTTAAGAGAAAAATTGCAACGTGACTATGAATTCATTAAAAGAAATTACAGAAGGGATTCGAAAAAGGGTTTACTGTAAGTGTTCAAATTTGATCGATGCATTTACGATAACGTTTCACAATGGAGAGGCAATCGAAGCATGTGGGGAAGGTGCGTGGTCCTCTTGCAAAAACGCGGTCCTTGAGAAAGCCCCACAGGAAGAAATCACACGTCCCATGTACGGGCCACTCAACGAATCCTCGTCCGTCTATCGTACCGTTCAACTTGAAGGTTGCTTCATCCAAACACTAAATGGAATGCTGGAACTGCGAATCATCTCGATGCATCCGAGGTAGCACTCGCAAAATTCCAATCTGCGACCGAAATCATTCTCGTAAATAGCGTGGAGAGGTCACGCGACGGAAAATTCGATAATGCATGCGTTTCAACATTCGTGAAGAACGAGCTCTCGCGATAGCCGCACTGTAGATTGGTTCGGCTACTCAACTAACGCCAGTACCACTGTTTCTTTATTTTCGTTAGTTGAACACGGCGCGTCGGCAACAGAGCCTGTTTTTAAAAAAATTTGGTGCGTCCTTCACACTGTTGTGACGATTTGATAGCGGCGAGTTAGAGAATTGTTATTTACATTCGGTAAACATAGTTTTCTAATCTATAGATACAACCTAACAAGAAAAAACTCTACCTTGAAGCGAGGACTTGTATCGATTATTCATTCTGAAGCCGCATCTACTCGACGAGCACGTATTATGATGATACAATAACTGTCTCAAACACGAATATGCTTAGTTTGAATCTTATTCGACAGCGCTGCTAGAGTTATAAGCGTTGCCGGACTTATGCCGATTTTTCGAGACCGTTGCCTAACTTATGGCGACCTCTGTATTATCTGAAGTAATCCGAAAAGATAATATTTATCACTATATTTCTTTATAATAAACGATGATATTTTCAGAGAATGAATTATATTGAGAATTGACATTTGAAGTCGGTGGATTGTTTTAACTTCGTTAGTATTCAGAAGGAGTGCCGGTTACCCCTTCTACTGGATATAGAGAAAGATGACGATAAAATCCAATGTTCTTATGTGATTTATCTCTATTTTCTCTACCACTGATAGATAAATCTTTTCTAATGCCGCAGGAAACAATTTCTTAATTGAATTTTACTTTTTGGGTGGATTCACGTTATTTCTTTTTGCGTTCGTATAGCTCTAGCACCCTCTCGATAGAGAACTAATTAAATTTTATTGAAAAATATGGAATTTCTTCTTTATTCAATTTTCAAACTGGATTGTTCAATTAAATGTGGACTAATTTGTTTCAGGAATCTAATTTGATGTCCTTTAAACAAAATCTAAGATACTGTACATCAAATATAACCTATATCTGTATCAATTCAAAATATAGAAGACTATACTATATACATAGGACAGTAAATGGAGCAATTTCTCCCCAAAAGCTCAACTTAAATTGCTCCTACGATTTTTTTTGCTTTGTGCTTTGTGGTCGTCACCGTGTGCTAAATCATTACCAACAATCTTATCAACCTCTTAGGACGGTGCTACCCTTCCCCCTAAAATGGAAAAAACGTATTTTTGGTTACGTGAGGTATTTTTGGGAGGTATTCTCTAAAAAACGTGCAATAAAAAATAAGACATATTAACACTAATTCTCCCCTCCTCGGGCCACGGCACACTCATGTTATCCCAGACATGTTTTTGGAGGGATACGTGAAAAAAACGTGGAATCTCTGCTTTCAGATATAAATACGAATTAAAACTCGAGAAATGTCGTTATTGTGTTTTGAAAGTCCACATACGTGAATCGTTTTCATTAATAAATTCAGATAAACTTGTATAAATCAAACGTAGAGACCGGACCTAGAGAATAAGTGTTTTTTTCATGAATATTGAGGAAGGGTACAAAGAAATGATTTCTCGAGAAATCACCGCCAAGAAATGGGTAGAACAATGTATTTATTTAATCATCTAACTCATCATCCATCTCATCGTCACTATCTGCATCTTCGTTTTCACAGTCTGGGACTATCACCGGTAAATTTTTGCAGACTTCCGTCGTACATTTATTACAGATGCTGGTACATTTTAGACCACTCTTTTTGCATGTGCAGGTATCTCTAATACATCCGGTTGTGCAGTTATAAAAAATCATCTTCAAAATCAAAGTTGGAGCAGCGTGAACTGTCATTTCAATAGGCTTCGACCACTGCGCAACTGGCCGGCGCACATACAGCGGCCCGCCAGCTGCTGCTCGGACTAGGTCCCCGACCGACAATGTACAGGTATAAGAATTTGAATGTGTGCCTCCCAGGCACGTTGCTAAATAGTTCTTTTGGGTGAAATGAATTTCCAGTTTTTGAATGCCGTTATTCCTCCAAGGATTGATTTTATTTTCCTGATAAGATGTAATTCCTGAGATGTCAATATTTGAAGTTATCAACTCTGTCAGGATTTTATAAAGCGAACTTTCGAAAATAATCGTATTTGAAACCAGCATTACTGGTACCGACTAAATTCTATGGAAATTAACAATTAAGTACTCCTCAACTCTTAATTTTACTCGCTACAAAGATAGAGACAAGATTTCAGTGATATCGAGCAATATTTCACGCAGTTAGAAATGAGAGCTTAAACTGCAATTTTGCTGCTGCTCACTTTGCATATGAGAGATAATAATATGTCAATGTAAAGCTGAAATATTTATCTTCAAAATGACGTAAGATTCGTCAAAATCGGACACTTCTATCGGTGTTGTGAATTGTTATTCCCCGCGCTGGTTGAAAGAATGCAGCTTTTCAACAATTTTTTTCAGGAATACGGTGTAAATTGGCGAAATTGTTGTAAGGACCTTTTTTGCAAAATTTTGTGTCCTTTTTGAATCTAAATTTCGTTTTAAGACAATGTTTTCTGAGATATTCTGAAATTACTTCGAAAAACAAGTTTGACGCGTACTTCGCAGGAGTCGCACCCTATTAGGGGTTGATAAGATTCTTATCGCAGAGGCAATTTGAATTGTTCTTAGCCCTTTTTACTGGCAGAGTTTCTATGCTTCAATTTTTTTATGTCCTTTATTTCTAATAAAATAACTTTTCAATAAACAGATCAGTTGAGTAGCTTGCCAAAGTCGTTGAAAAATCAAGATGATGCTAATGTTTCACTTCAATCCCTATGGTGTGGTTCACCATAAATTCATCCAATAGGGTCAATTATAAGTACTAGTTATTCGTTTTGAAGAATCAACTTTTAGTAATTCATCTTCTTCTTCATCTTCTTCTGCTATCCATTAATGGATATTTGCCATCACTTCTGACCATTTTATCCTGTCTCTGATGGTATGAATTAACGCTCCTGTTGTTCTTATCTCTGTCCAATTTTCAATATTGTGGAGTTACGACATTCGCATTCTTGCTCTAATCTCTCCTTCTATCAGGAGTTGAAGTGAATCATACCTCTCACTCCGTACCAGATGTCTCAGGTATGTTGTTTTCCTACATTGTATCGTGCCCTTCAATTTAAGTTCTCTTCTTATTCTCCTCATAATTTCTTCGTTGGTTTTTCTTGCCGTCCATAGAACTTTCAAAATTCTTTGGTAGATCCATATCTCAAATGACTCTAATCTTTTCATGGTGTTAACAGACCATACGTAGCACTTTGTGACTCTTATTCTGAGGTTGAGCTCAAATTCAACGACTTCATTTGTGGGCATACAATTCATGGATTTGCCGTCACGATCCAGCCTAATTGTGACTCATTTTTGGACCAAACCCGAAACAAAAGTTATCTCTTTCTCATCGTATTAGCTAGATTCAACTTTCTGTGAATTTTCTTTCTTTACGAAACTCAAAAAATCGCTGTGGGAGCGCGCATTGAGGGTCATCCCAACCAAGTCTTGCAGTAACTATATGGAAAAATGGATTTAGGGTTGATATGCTTGTATTGGAGCCTACTTTGAAGTCGACAATGAAGATTTGTGATAAAGTACAACGAAATGTTTTTTTTTTATTATTCCGGGTCAAATTCGATCAATAGTAAATGGTCTATAACACCATAATAATTTTCTTATCTGGAACTTCCAGATACCCACATGAATTACTGAAAAAAGGTTTTCACACTTCATTTCCGGTAATAAAGAATCTCTAAAGCTAGATATATACATTTTAAAACTATTAGTAAAAAAAATTGTTTTATTTTTATGAACTTGACTTTTAAAAATGTGATGTTACGAACAATTTCGCAAAATGATTCTCTAGGACGGCCCTGTCCAGCTACTATGGAGTTTTAAAAATTCGGCGAATGCGCGCGACGTTTTTCAGGAGGCATCTTTCACATTTTTTATAAATCGCGGAACTCGTTTGATGTTTATTTCTATATAATTTTTTAGTAGCAGGCGGTTTGTGCACAGTATTTCTTTTAAATAATTTCCAGGAAGGTCTATTTATTTATATGTTTTGTATATGTTTGTTCTAAATCTAGAAAATTAGTTTGGGATAGGTGTAGAAGTACATAATGTAGTTAGTTAGTTTTAAATATATAGTCCTAGTGAATAGAACGAATTATTAAAGTGATATTTATAATTGAATTAATATAAATAGTGTATAGTGTTTAAATGAATTAAGAAAGTTTAAAAGAGTGTAAATAAATACAAAAAACGTTACATTGGTGTCAGTGAGGGGTGCTGTAAAAAAATAGCGACATTAACATGGCCAAAAGACTGAGTGATCTGAAAGGAACGGAACTGGAAGTTGAACTGGAGAATCGTGACTTGTAAACGTCCGCTAAGAAGAGTAAATTAGTAAAAAGACTCAAAGTTGCACTGGTAAGTGATAGATTTGCACCAGAACTTATCTTTCCAAAGACGTGTCCTTCATCTTGATCTCGTCGTTTCTGTTAATAAATCTACCATGAAGGAATATATTTCGGCCAAAATTGACGACAAGATTTCCACAATGAAGGACGATATTTCGACTACGAAAAACGTTACAGTAATATTTCAAAGTTCAGTTAGTTACCCTCAGTTTGTACCCTCAAAAAGCCATTAAAAGCCCCTCTGATTTTTTGTTACATAAATTTATTTCCTATTGGAGTATGATCAATCAATCGACATATCTCCTAAATGTTTTTTTTTAAATAAGAGCATTTCGTAAGATACATAATATTCACTACTGATTTATATATGTTTAAGAAACCATGTTTTATTCAAGTTTACAATTTTATTTGAAAAAATAGCAGTGAAAAACGTAGTATAACAATATATAAAGACTCATGTCGTAAACAAGACGATAACAATAATTCCGATCCATTTTCCCTTCGAGCTCGCCCCTAGTTTCTAAAATTTCCAAGGAATTTCCAGTAATTTCGCTTTGACGAAGGGCCTTATCGGGATTTTCTTAGAAGTAACATTATAAAAGCTTCCAGTAATGATAAATCAATGGTTTAATTGATCTTTCGTCACTGAAAGTATACACTGAAAAAAAAATTTAAACAACAATTCCAACAAAATGAAAAATCTATAATAATAGTTTTATACAAAATCTTAGGGATTATTAGATTTTTTTTCCGTGAAACAATGACATACTTTCATGTCAGTTTCTGAAAGGTTTGCATCGACTTACGAAACTGCTTGTATCGAGATTAAACCAATTAAATGGAACAATCAGAGCACCAATTTTCCCTGTGGCTTTTTTAATTAAAAGAAATAGTATACAGCTGAGATTAACCCCATTCGCAACACGTCTCGACCATGAAAACTACTAAATTTCCATGGTGTGGAAAATAGGAAAAGGTAATTGAACACATATACAAAATTCATTTACTTGGTAACATATCCGGAAGGTAGTTTTCATTACAAGGAAAATATATATGTGGAATTTCTAGATATAGACTGAATTATTGACATTTGTTTGGTTTATTTATAACGTTTTATTTAATCCCGCTTCTCGTTGAGAAGAACAAGAGGTTCATTTGCATAGTTCTGTAAATAAAATGGAATGACATAGTTTACTTGACGGAGAAAATAAAGTCTGTCCTAGATGATTTATCTCTGAAATATTCATTTTCCAAATAACAAACCACAGATCTTTGTTTATTTATTAGAATATCATGAATTGATGTATTATCCTCTTATTTTTATGGGAGTTTTGTATAAAAAGATGATGAAATATGACAATAGAGAGAATATTGAATACTGTCTCTTAAGTTCTTAATTTATTTAAACCCTATACACTACAGAAACTTGCAATAATTTACTTATCACTATCACTTAACTAACTTGAATAATTTTTTCATATTCTATGATTACTTAGTTAATTCGTTCTGTTTACTACGACTATTTATGGTAAACTGACTCAGTTTACCAAAAAATTCTATAGAAGTAGAAAAATAAAGAAACAAAACAAATAAATAGACCTCCCTAGAAATTAATCATAAGGAATAATTTGAATAAGTCGTTTGCTATAAAAAGTTGTTTACACACAAACATCCACCGAAATTTGAATGTATTTTGATCGTACATCACAGATTTCCACCTTCGTCGAATCCTAGAATTTCCATTGTAGTTAGATAGGGCCGGTATATCATTTGGTACCATTAGAAACTTTTGGAAAAAAGGTGTTTTTCCCCACCTGGCCTCATGGTACTGGTAAGATGGGATGATGAGAATGATCATAGAGAAAGATAACTTCGTCATCATCATCTATTCCTGCGTAGCTATTATGAGCCTATCTTTCACATAATAACCATGATATCCACCCTTCAATTGAAGCTGAATATATTTCCTCACAATACATACATGGTGTGTCCTCTTCTTCTTCACTTCATCTTCAGAGGACGAGACTCTTCGCCTTTTCGCTTATCGGATATTCTTTTTCAATTGTTCATTTTGAAGTTTTGTAGCAGTTTTCTTCCGTTTTTTATTTGATCTTTTGTCTTTTTTGTTGCTATTCCCTCTAGTTTTTCTGTTCAGATTCTTTGTTTTCTGGTCGATTACTTGGGGGGAGACGATGTGATAATTGCTGTTTTACAAGAAGGGATTTTTTATTAAGAGGAAATAAAAAAAGTTGTTTTGGAGAAGTCAAAACAAAGCTACCGTCGCTTTTATCGCATGTGGGCACATTGCTGATTCAAGATTAACTAGCCTAGGACACCAGTGGGAACATCCCAGTTACTATATCTGAAGTTTAAGCAGTAGTAACATTTCTTATATCTTGAAATACTTCTCTGTTTGCGGAAGTTTCACCGTCATTTAACTGGATATCGGCTATCAAAAAAGAGGCAAAATCTATTTCAAACAACATGTTTCGATTATAGGGCCAAATCCAACATTTGCGAAATCCAAATACTGTTTTAGACATTGTGGCTGCTTAAACATAAGTATTTCCAAATACTTCCAGCTACTTGGCGGTTTGTTAGTAATAAACGCTCAATGGTTTCAGGAGCGCAACATCTGCTACTTGTAAACGATGTGTCATGTATAGAGAACAACACAGGCTCATAATTCGATTGTGGATACTGTATCCATCCAGTAAAAGACGCAACGGTCTCTTTTTAGATGCTCCACTGAAATCACAAATATCTTAAACTCTTGGAGGGACAGCTAGAAAGTAATCCAGCTCCAATCACTACATACCTCCCAACACCAGCTTGTGAATTAATCATCAGCTCCGGATTAATCCTTTTTCTTGGAAAGATAAGCGTAGGTGGCATCTAGTTTTCAACTGCACTGAAGCATATCTCGGCCATTACCGTCTGCTGAAACTATAGCCCTAACCTTTTTTCTTCCTCTTTTGGTAATTATCATTGAATTTATCTTTTGCGCAACAGAAACCCTCATTTCGTCACAGTTATATATACGGTCAAGAATGAGTTGGTGCTTATCGTACACGTTGTCGAGAAAATTTCGACTGTGACCATGTTAAAACGATATGCTCTGGCAGTATTTGAAGGCTTTCTAATTTGAAGCTCTGGGTTCCGTTTCAGGAAATCATTTATCCATTCTTTACCAGTTTCTTTTTTCCCAGCGTTAAATGGAGGATTGGACTTATTGTTTTTAATTGCTACTGTTTACCAATAAGAAAATTGAATGGTTTTCTAATGGCCGCATTATAATACGTAGTACATGCAAGATACTTTGGAATTGAAATGTTTTTTTTTCTTTTGTTTTATTTACAAGTAATTCATTTTCCTTTATGGTTTCTGCTTTTAAGTTTCTTTTTCCATAAAAAAACGAATGGGGTACAAAAAGGACTCAGTTCACGTCTGGTACCCTGCTTAAACCAAACTCCCTTACAGGCAGGCCCATTTTACTCGTCTAATTGCGTTTTATAAGTTTTTATAATGATTCGATTTAACGAAAATTGTCTCGCATAAGATATATATATTTTTAAAAGTATTTATAAAAATAATAAACTTATAGAATGTGGTATCTACACCAATGGTAGATCAAACAAAATTGTCGGCGAGGGTTTTTAGAATCGGCAATTGATATTGGAGGAACTATACCTCATTCCCTCATCTCGCCTGCATAGCTATTTCATAAAAAAAACAAAAAAGAAAAAACAGTCACACCTCACCAGCTAACGTTATTTAACAAACCAAAGTCAAGTGTCAAACCGTAAGAAAATACGATAAACAATTTGGTGTCTAACCACTTTTTTTGAATTTTTTTCGAAACTGCGCACCACTAAACAACGAACGACTGACAAATATCATGGCGGTGCATCAAGCGATGAATGAATGAGCGTGATTGGTCAATATTAACTGTGAATTTCGCTGTACTGTGTCTTACCCGCTACCCCGTCTTATTTCTTTCCCCCTTATTTTGTTACTTAAAAAAAATAGAAACTACTAAAGGGTGTATATTTTATCTTATCTAATGTTTCTATTCAAAATTAACTTGTAAACAATGTTTTTTTCATACGAACTTTTTGATCATTTTCAATCATCGTTCATACATATACTGAACACTGTTTAAACCTGACTACACCAAAAATCACAAATACACTATCTGACGCGCGTTTCCATAAACAAGTCTACCAACATTTTACCTTTAGACTCTGAAGACGATAACTTGGTTACCGAAACGCGCCTCAGACAGTGTAATTGTGAGTTCTGGTGTAGTGTGTTGAGTATGAAAATCACCAACGATTCCAGAAATTCCATCTTACTTAAAATATATGATAATTTTGTTCCAATTAGGTCCAATTTTTTGTGACAACCACTTATTCCTTTCTGACTTCATATACTTGCTTTTTTTTTTAATAACTTCATTTCTAATATGGAACTGAATGTATCCAATATAAAAAGTCACATATACATATGTTTTTTTTTAATTCATTCATCAGCAAAATGATGAAGCTTTAGAGAAAAACTGTATGAAAAACTCACCTGGAAAGGTTTTGTAAACGTTTTCCAAAATTTTCAAGGAAATCAGAAATCGGAAAATTATAAAGACTTAATAAATGAATTTATAAAGTCATAAAAAACTTAGGGATGTAATATATCCTTAAAAATCATATTCTGGTCCCTGATTTAGATTTTTTGTGACAAATTTGTTTTTTTTGTGGGACAAAC
The DNA here is from genome assembly GCF_026250575.1 of Diorhabda carinulata. NCBI lineage: Eukaryota > Metazoa > Arthropoda > Insecta > Coleoptera > Chrysomelidae > Diorhabda > Diorhabda carinulata. The sequence continues at coordinate 10,416,396 of NC_079472.1, read as the reverse complement.
AAAGCGATAGGTCCCATCAGGACATTTCCTTGATAAAGAAGCGCTATTAAAGAGAAAAAAGTCTAGGAATTGTAACGGATTATTGTTGAAAACATAGAAAAGATCTTCCAGATTCACGAAAATTATTAGTTTTTATTCTACATTGAGCAATAATTGCTGCAAATATAGCAGATGTTGTTTGATGTCAAAAATAAACATTTTTTTCATATGTGGTGGTTCCGATTTATTAAAAATTGTGACAAGTTTGGTTAACACAATCAATTTATTTAAAATAACTGAATAAATTCATTTGATTTTATATCTTATTCTACAGCAAAAACTATAGATTTCTATGATAAAAAAAAGCGATTACGTTCAGTTTGCTATAAAAAGCTAAAAGTGTGATGTGCAATTTACCACTTTAATAGAGATAATCCATTACTGCTATTTCCCGTTAGATCTAAGTCATAATTCGATTGTTTTTTTGCAGGCGAAGAAAATTGTCCGTACGATTATATAAAAATCTACGACGGAAAGAATGAGTTCAGTCCCGTTATTGGTACATTTTGCGGAATGGGCAAATTCCCTTACTCCATTATCGGCACATCTCAGGACCTTTTTGTGGAATTTGTGTCGTCTCCTGCAGGTAAATATTCGTGTGATTTCGCTCAGCTGTCGGTTCACTTCAAAAATAGTTTAAGGAATATTCTAGAATGTTATTTTGTCCTTTATATTCGCATTAACAAGAAATATGGAGACTTAGAAACAGAAAAATTATATTGGAGTATATTGAAAGTAATACATTATAAAAAGGAGTCTTTTTAGGATTAAATTCAGAACAATAAATGAATAAGTTTTATTGGAGAAATTTTAAAGAAAAAAATTACTTTAAGACCCTATATCTCAAGAGCGTATTAAAGTTTGAAAATAAAATAATGGTTTTTAATAGAATAGACATTCCTAAACTCCTTAATAAACCAAAAATGGTTAAGAAAATATTAGCTGGAATCTGAAATTCAAACATAATTATAAACATTCTATTTACATGACATTTTTTAAGTAAATTGTGGTACCATTATTTATATATGTATAATAGTCCGGTCAATATAGACATTTGAAATAACAAAAATACCCTGAGACCCCAAATATTGGTAGAACGCTGGGATTTACCATTATAAATAAAGTTTTAAAAGTTCTATGTGTGTTACAAAAGTTATTCGGGGTTAAAGGTTGACATTTGAGGTTTTTTGGATTTTTCTCGAAAACGGTAAGCTTTATCAAAAAAAAAAACCTCAAATCAAAGCTGTAGATCTTGAAATTCTCTATGAAAATATATGTATGCTTTCCTTCCTAAGAGTTATCATTCCTGAGATATCGCGGTTCTAAGAGTCACATTATACATGATATGCACACATTTCCAAACCACCTGTGAGGTAGTGAACTCGGCGCTTTTTTACCGTGGTTTTACCCTGTAGGCCTGCTCCACTAACTGTCATGACAATTTCAGGATAATTTAAGGGAACAATGCCCGTCAAGTTCTGGATATTACCTTATTATTGATATTGCTATTCATTATTATTGGGTCAATATTGTTTTGGTTTTTTTAGATGTTTTAATCAGATTCATACTCTTGAAAGACTATCCAACATGTCTTCTTCGATTTCTTCTTCTTCTTCTTCTTCCTCTTGCAGGAATCTTCCTCTATTGTACTCAATTGGATACTCGAGTAAGACCTTGACCATTGGTACATGCTGGAGAACACAGCAACCTCATTTGGCACTACAACCTTTTTTGCAATTGCCAAAAATAGTATTGAGTTTTTCTGGATCAAGTGGGAGTAAAGTTGTGATCGGTTCCAGAGTATTATCTATTAATTTTCAATCCCAGTCTTCGGGATTCAGTTGCCTAGCCATTTATATATTATCTGTATTTACAGACCACCTAAATCTAGCATTCAATCCTTTTTCGAGAACCTTCTATATTTACTCGACGATCTGCCTACTAAGAGCAGAAATGTTCTATGCGGTGATTTCAACATTGACGTCACTTATGATTGTGCCACTCGGGAGTCTCTGTTAAATGTTTTTGATTCATATCAGCTCAATTTTACACGTGGATTCATCCATTCGAATTATTAAAACAACTTCCTCATTACTAGATTAAATAGTATCCGACTTCCCACCCCATGATGCGAATCACTTAGTAATTAATTCAGGTCTCTCTGACCATGAATCTGTATTCGCCGAATTTCTAATACCTAATAAATCTCTTAAGAAACACACTCAGTGGGTGAGGATTCACTCTAAACAAAACTTCATCAACTTTCACAACTTATGTCTAACAAATGATTGGATAGATCTTTCTGACGATATTGACTCTAAATTCTCGAACTTTCTCGACAAAATTATCAGGTGCCACAAAACAGCATTTCCTCTTCGTCCTCGTGAAACCAATCATCATAAATCGTGGGCTACGAAAACGAAAACATGTACTTCATCCAAGAATATGAGATCGTTGTTTATAAAAACGTTTACAGATAATCCTCACATACTGAATTATATCAATAACTATCAAAACTATTATTACTATCGCATCTCGAGAGCTAAAAATTCGTCGAAAGAAACTCGATCTGTTATCAATGATTTGAGAAACAAATTGATGAAATCTTTATTGGAATCGATGAACGATCAGTATAATTTAATGTTTGAAGATGATTTCATGCAAATGTTGGCCGCGGCTCCGCTTTAAATAGTCCATGCGAAATATCCAATTTTGGCACACTCTCCTCAACATATCGGTCGGTATTTCACGAATAAATGCTTCAATATTGGCTTCAACTGCGTCAATCGTTGTTGGTTTACTCCTGTAGACATTATCCTTAACATGGCCCCACAAGAAATAGTCCAAAGGCGTTAAATTACACGATCTAGGCGGCAATTGACGGGCCTCAATTTGGCCATTGTTTCGCGTGCCGTGTGGCATGTGGCACCGCATGTCAGGCATGTCGAATTCTTCCATTTTGGGAAAAAAATCGTCAATCATAACATGGTAGCACTCGCCATTCACAGTAACGTTTCATCCATCATCGCTTTTGAAGAAGTACGGCCCATAATCCTCACCTAACAGTAACTTTTTCGGGATGCACTGGTAGCTCTTACAATGCTTCTGGCTGGTCTTCCCTCCAAAAGCGGAATTTTGCTTGATGGTGTATCCATTCAACCAGAAATGAGCTTCGTCGCTGAACAAAATTTTTCGTCAAAAAGTGGATCTTCCTCCAACTTTGCCAGTGCCCATTTACCAAATGTTAGACGTTCTGGGAGATCGAGAAGCTTCAATTCTTGCACCAGCCGTATTTTATAAGGTTTTACACCCAAATCCTTTCGCAAAATTTTCCACGTATGAAGTAACAGAGGCGAATCGACATTTCGCGGATATCAGTAACACTGGCCGCAATATTTTCTTCGGTCCTCACTGTACGTTTGCGTGTTAGTGGTTTAATGTTCAATAGTGTAAACTGGGTTCGAAATTTGGTCACAAGCTTTTGAATAGTTCCCCCAGTAGGTCGGCCAAACTGCCTATAAATTGGAAAAAGAGCGCGACGCACTCTCTTAATAGAGCATGAATTTTTATAATAAAATTCAATAATTTAAAAGCGTAGTTCGTTCATAAATCGATTCATGCTAAATTATATACCAAACTGAACGAGTTTGACTATGACACAAAACAAGATTCACGCGTGATCTGTCAAAAACAGTGTTGCCAAAAAGATACCAGCACTTGTTCACTTGTTATAATTTAGAAAATAGACGGTTGTGATTTCGTATCTCTAACTCAGAAACGAGGTGTCGTAAAAGAAATTTTTTTTCATGGCATTAATTCTACTATCTCTAATTTTATGCATCAAGTCCCGGAAAACACTGTATATATTGGTAAAGTTAGTATAATCGCGTAATTTCCGTTTAACCGCGGCCGGAAAAGCGACCAACATTTGAACGATTTTGTAGTTAATCAAGTCTATCGCAAACACAACTCTTGGTATATGCTAAGTGTCACCAACATTCTCTTCCATTCAACATTATAGGGACCATAATATGCAAATAATCCAAACGGGAGTTGCTAAATCCAAAATAGAACTCCCCCAAATCTAACCGCAAAATGTTAAACAACTAACTCTACATTGAGAATAATATTTTCTTGATAATAGTATAAATTATTTCTATAAATGAGCAGCAAGTCGGAATTGATGATATGTAAACCGAATTTGATCTATTTGGAACCCTTTCTATTCACATTTTCCAACTATATTTCGAAGTTGTTTTGTATCGTACAATATCTCAAGCGCTCCCATCTACATACAATTTACGTATCTCCATTTCTGATTTACGTTTTCATAAATTTTCCGTATAAAATCAATATAACTTATACATAACTTAAATTAAAATTCTACACTAAGAATTTTTAACGATTCAATGAGTCGGCACAATGATGTCCAAAATTTGAATAGCTTCATCTATTTCCTTGAAGGATCGCTACCTTTCCCAGAAGGGGTTGATTAAAACTTCGTCTTATGTTGAGAGCCGTTTATCAAGATTTAAACTATTTACCTAAACCCTGAGTTAAGTACATAAAATCCTTGAGATGTGTAAAACGTCATCCTTGAAGATCCACTTGTAAGTTTAGGTAATACGATAGCTCAAGTTATACATAGGGTGCCGAGATTAAACTCCTCATTCATTCAAAGGACCTTAGATTATTTTCTTTGTGACGTAAGGGTCTGGAATGGTAATATATCATCGGTAAAGTGGAAGTGACTTTATATATTTTGAATATCAATTGATTAAAATATATCAATTATCTTCTAGGACCGCTACTAAACACTGGATTCCATTTCAACGTAGGCAATTGGCCTGGACACGTTGATACTGCTGGTAGTAGAAACGGCACGTGCGATTGGTTACTTTCCTCGGAAAGTCTCAGAGCTTCGGGAGATTCAGAAGGTATATTTCTATCAGTGGCTCACTGGTATCCGCCCCATACCAGCTGTACATATCTAATACAAGGCGAAGAAGACGAAATCGTAAGGCTGTACTTTCCTAGGTAATGCAAAAAAAGTTTTAACCCATAATAATTTACTTATAAATATCACTTAAATAATTTTTGCGACTACTTTATTAAAACTAAACTAACTGCGTTTACACAAATTATTTACACACCCAAATAAAATTAATAAATAGACTTTCCTAGATATTATTTAGATGATATACTGTTAATAAACCCTGCTGCAATCAAAGTTCTAAAAGCAAATATCAAAGGCGAAGATGAAAGTCGCCGCGCGAATTCGCCGCATTTTAAAATTCCATTGTAGTTGGACAGGACCCATTTCGCGAACTTGTTCGTAACAATATGTTCGTTTTAGTTTCAGAATAAACCGTATAGAGTCTCCTATAAGACCCATAGAGGGAGATTGCGGAGAATCGCTTACATTATACGACTCTTCTTGGCCTGATGATGCTAAAATTATCAAAACGTTCTGTGATACTTTTTCGAAAGCAATGGAAAAACATGATTTCGTGTCGTCTGGTAATTCGCTTTTTGTCAGATTCGAAAGTAAAACCGGAAGTTATAGTGGGTGAGTTTTCTTTTAGTGTTTGACATAATTTCTCAAAAAATATATATTGTTATTTTTCTAATTAATAAATGCATTCATAAATAGCGACTCTTTCTAGACCTTTAGACTACTAAGTGGTAAATGAATAATAACTCTTTGTTTGACCCTTGTATAACGTCGTAGTTCATAGTTCGCTATCTGATCAGCCCGTTATGTCTCCCTTAAATCCACCAAAGGACGATGTTCTTGGAAAACCTAATTAGCTGGAACGACTGGGTGAATAAACTTCACCAATATGGTCTGCAATTTCTTTCCCCTCCAAGCATCACCGTCATTCTTCGGATCCTTCGTGATACCTATAGCATGAAGATGGTATGTTATATGATCTTGTTAGGTTAAAAGACCAATCGTATCTTGCGCTTGTTTAAAAGGAGTTGATTGGTAAGACTCACCAGTCATATATGAACTGATTGGACCAAGCAACTTATTCTGAAGTCATTCATGTATTGGATTGCTCCATATCCTGGACTATTGTTCAATGTCAGTAAAATGTTTCTTAAAATCTTTATTATCAACAGTTACCATTTGGATATCGCTTATATAAAGTATGAAATGGAGATAAATAATTAATAATTGCATCCCGTTATTTCTTTTCCAAATGTTTTTCTCTTCTTCCTATGCGGAGTAAAGTGATACTCGTATAACGTACAACTCCCTCTTTCGGTAGTAATAAAAATGATAAATACCCATTAATTACAGGTTTCGTTCTGTTAAAACTATGGCGTGCTCACAAGCAATACATTTTGTACGTAAAATGATTACCATGTTATAATAATTGGTTGGGATGTACAGTTTGAGTCATTGTTCGATTTTATTGTGAATTGCTTCGGTATTCGAATTATTTAACTATATACACTAAAAAAAATCTTGGCGCACAATTTTCTCGGACTATTTAATTCTCCATAAGTCGTGTAACTAACTAATAAAAACACATTTTTCTGCCAAAAATCAAATGTAATCTCCTTCAAGATACATTCCAATGCTTATCTAACTTCTCGATGCCCAGCTTGTAGAAGGATTTGTCTTTTGCCTCAAAATAGGCTTCAGTTTCAGCAATTGCTTCTTCATTTAAGGGGAATTTCTTAACATTTTTTTGAGATCAGCAAATAGTCAGTAGTCACTGGGAGACAGATCTGGACTATACGGTGGATGAGGAAGCAATTCGAAGTGGAATTTGTTCGGCTTGTGAATCGGTGCATTGTCTTGGCGAAACAGTGATTTTTATCCAACAATTTTATGTAATATTCGCTATTGATTGTCTCTTTTTTTTTTGGAGATAGTAGGTAACAAAATTCCATGCGCATCTCAAAATACCGAAGCCATAACCTTCCCAGCTGACCGTTGGGCTTTTGGACGTTTCGGACGTGGTTCATCGGCTGCAGTCCACTCAGATAATGATCGTTCTGATTCTGGAGTGAAGTGATGGATCCATGTTTCATCTATTGTCGCATATAATCGAAAAAAATCTGATCTCTCACGGGTTAACATGGCGATTGGGTGTGAGTTAACACGGCGCCTACGTTGAAAAAAGCTTTCTCATGGTCAAAAATTCATAATAATTGTAATCATACTGTCTTCTTATATCTTTAAAGCCTCAGCTATTTCACGCAATTTCAATTGATGATTAAATATAACAAATTTGTAAACTTTTTCATATTTTCTGGAGTAACCACCTCAATTGAACGACCAGAACTTTCACCATCATCAGTATTATATGTACGACCGCGTTTAAATTCTAACCTATAAAAAATCATTCTTTTCCATGGATCAGAATCCGGATAACTCTTAAAGCCATTGCTGAGCTTGTACAGTACAAGAAGCAATGATAAATTAACATACGAAATTGTTTTGCTTCATTTAAATAGCTGTCACTTTTTTCTGACTCATATAATGTCATGAAATTTTACACATAGTCTTTTGAAAGTCAGTAAGTTATAAACGTCATATGGATTTGACAGTAGCAGCGCCATCTGTTTGTCAATCACAAGATTGATTGAATGATGTATTATATTGTTTTTAAATGCTACAAATTTTTATTATAACCTACTTCCGTGTTGCATCCATCGTAGAAACTATACTGTACTGTAAATGAAATGTTTTCTTTCTGTTGTCTAGGTCATCATTATATTATTGGGCTCATTACGATTTTTTCAACAATACAAAACTAGGAGAAGCGATACCTGGTAAACAATGCGATGAAATATTCTCCTCGTGGAAACAAGTCAAAGGTTGGTTGAGATCTCCTCTCAATACCTTGGTATACAAAACTTCCCAAACCAGTGACGACGTTAGTTGTTTATATAGATTCGTAACGGACAAAAGGCTTTTTGCTAGGATAATTTTAACTATCAACAATGTATTTTTCAAAGTAAGTATTAATTTTTTTCCTTAAAACTAAAGAGAAAACTAGATTTCGCAACACCTTAAGATACGGTGGTGTTGTCAAATGTATTTTTTCGCCGATTATGATAAATTATACATATATTAGGAATCCCCTTACAACCACGGTCCTTGTACAAACTGTTTGGAAGATCGTGTGGATAAACTGGTGATATGGGAACCTCTTCCTTCGGGAGCTAATTCATCTTATCCTCCGATTTCATTGAATAAGGCGGCTCAAAACGGCGATGTGACTTGTATATGTAATCGACAAGCATTCTCTACACAGATAATATCGAAGGGAGAGCAGCTCAATTTACAGATGATCATCGATAGCAGTCACAGTTCCCTTAGTTATTTTAAACATCCCGAATCACTTTTCGAAGCTACTTACGAATTCGTTCACGGACCTCTATGTGGACCGGCTATCATTCAACCTATAACAGACGGAGAGATACATTATCCTTATTATGAAGCTATTGGATACGTCGAACCACCTAAATCCATAAGGTAATAATAGGATTTAAAACAATTTAGGATATTGTATTTCGTTTATATTTCTAGATGCATTTGGGAGATCAAGGTTAATAGAGACAGAGATTTTTGGCTACATTTTGATCAAATTAAGTTTTCTTCGAAATCTTGCGATGACGGTATAGTGGATATCTTCCTCAAAGGTCGTTTGGATCCGTATCTATCTGTTTGTGGTGAAAACGTCTCTCTAGCGAAAGAACTCCCGATTTTAAGCTCGGCGGAATTGAGCCCAGACGGAACTGATCCTAGTATTACTATACAGTTTATAGGTGAGTCGAAATTTTCATATCCTAGACCTTTTTATATGTTTTTATGATGATTTTAATTTTTTTCCATAAAAAAATCAGTTTAAAATAACAGCTAGAAACTTGACATCTCGACGTCTTTATCAAAATATTTTGATGAAGACCGAAGTTCGATAAACTTATATCCTGATCCAGCAAACCCACAAGTTTCCAAATCAGAAGATAAGGAAGCGAGGTGCGTTAGAATGGCCAGCACTATCTCCTGATCTGACACCATTAGACATATTTTCGTAGGAATATGTTAAAAGTATTGTTTACAGAACTAAACCACCCATTTTAGATGACTTAAAATGACGATATACGTATAAACGTAATTTTTTCTATCAATTTTTTGTAATATTTCGAATTTCAGGAAGGACGTCTCCAACGAGGGCGGCATTCAAAATTGCGTGGACGGAGATGTTTCATTTACCTCGAAACGTTGACGGGTCGTCTTTAATGTCTAGCCGCTTGACAGAAGGCGGTAATCCAGAAGATCCCTTGGGAGACGGTTGCGAATTCGCTTGTCCCGGTGAACAAGGACTTTGTATACCGGCCAGACTGGTATGCAACGGAGTCGTCAATTGTCCAAACGTAACAGATTATAAAGGTGAGATATTTAATATTGAAAAAACGAAAACAATTTTTGTTACTAGAAATTTTCCGCTCGAAGTTCTATGTGTTGGAAATGATTTCAGGTACAGCTTATAGTGATGAAGCGGCCGAATTGTGCATCAAAGAAAACACCCCTGAAATTAATTGGATATACGTAGGGGTCGCTACAGTATCAGTGTTAATTTTGTTATGTTGTTTCTGTTTCTGCGCGTGCAGACGATGTTGTAGATACTGTTGCAGAGACGACGATTGAGAGTGGAAGCTTTTTTTAGCACAGTTTCATGATTTTTTTCATTAATATCAATTTTTTTCTTGTAAATATGTAGGAAGAAGTAATAATGGACAGTTATCGATTTTTAATTACCATTTTTTATATATACATATAAACTCATATCTTGTGGGACTGTGCGAAAAAACTGAAGATGCCATCGAAATCAACCTTGTTCAATTCCAAGAGCCTTAATGAATAAAATCAACCGTTTTTATTATTCTTAGATTGATTAGAGGTTATTTTTGAAAATCTGAATAGAATAGAAAATATTTGCAAATTAGCAAATTTTTGACATTTTCTATATTTAGATTTTCAAAATGAGTCGTGTAAAAATACTAAAAATAAAGAGTGCACTTCAATTATGAAAGAACGTTGTAAATTCGATTATAATGTACGAATACATGTTGCTCAAAAAAATTTATTTCACTATAAATATAGATAATTTGTTAGATACATTCCCCAGCGTGTTATTGCCGAAACTTTTGGGCAACATCGTACAAATATTATTTGTTTATATATACATACAAAAAAGAAGAATTAAACCTGCACAGTTTATACCTATAGTTGAAGCAACATGACCATATAATAGAAAAGTTACTTTTTAAGTTTGTATTGAGGACCACACTATCATAAAAAAGAAGAAATACAACATGGCTGCTTGTCGGTTATATCTGTCAAACTATCGAATGAGCAATCGAACGAATTTTCAACATCAGCTGATGTCCATATCAAAATGGCCATCGTGTGGTAAACAAATGCTCTTGCCGTAAGTTTCTGTGTAGTTTATAAAGTTATTTGTTGGATTCCTTTATAAATTCTAGTGTCATTGAGAAATAGCTTCTTATGCAGTGTTGTGCTTAGTGTAGATAAGCAGTAAATACAGTCTAAAAAGCAATTATATTGGAAACTAGCGGAAAATGAGGAGAATTCTGTTTAAAAAGTTCTTTTCATCTAATGGAAAGGAATTAACTCCACTAAAAGCTTTAAGTTTGTTCTTGAATGCAACAGTAGAAAGTTATGTTCAATAAATTCCCGTCACTTGAGGATAAAATAAATACAATCGTAAATTTTTTAAGTTTCTTGGAAGCCTACTTGCAGACTGACTAGAAAAATTGCAACAATACTCAGTTTCAGCTGAATTAATTTCACTGAAACAGATTTAAAAAATACCCTTCACACCATAAAACAAAAAATCAATATAAAATAACTCCCGCTACCGTAAAATAACAAAAGCTAACACAAGTGTACGAAAGAAGCGATTGTTTACCCTACGACAGCCATTTTAACGAGATCAATTGTTTTCTCAGATTACCTAATTGATTCAACTAAAGCAGAGCTGACCAAATATCAACAGAGGTGGAGGCCAATATATATTTTAATTAGACAGCTGACAGATGCCTAGTTCGTCATACTAGAAAATAAAGTTATATTAAGTGCTATTTTGACCGAAAAAATGATAAAATTAACATCAAAATAATATTGTACGACTATACGGGATTATATATTCCCTTGACTGATTTGTAATGACTTATTTGCTTTCGATTTTTCTACTATAATTGAAAATGATAATAATTGTTTTAGAAGAATCAAAACACTTTCCAAGAATAAGATTTCTGCTAAATTGAATTTTCATTTTCTAAAGTCAAAAATCCCTATTGGTTGATGTCGGTCCTTATGAATGTTCAATCACTTTTCTTTTTCCCTTTAAGGATAACATTAAGGTTGACTGTATTTTTTTATAATTTTTTCTAACCTAACCTCAAAATCAGTTTCACGATTACTGTCTAGCTGAAGCTTCGCATTATTAGTTTAAATCTTTGAGGAACTGAATATCTTTTGTAAATGAATGTAATTAACTGATATTTTTTTCAATATAAACTTTTAAAGTAACTTAAAAATTACGTAAATACGTGATAGTGCGTTTTTATTTTAATAATGTACATATTTCCACATCATGTGATATAAATGACATTGTTTTAATAATTTGTTTTATTTTCCCACATCAACCGAATAATTTTCAACTAATTTGAAATGTTTCAAGCATCAGAAACAGAATAAATGACAATTTTTACAAATAATCATGATATTAAGAGATATTTACAACTTAAGAAAAAAATTTATGCCTCAAATAGAAATTAAAAGACAACTGTTTATATGTAAAAAAATTATATTAAACTTGGCACAATTCTAATTTGAAAAAAATTACTTTCCGATTTCTTATAGAATTTGAAATAGAACAGAGATTGTTATTGTTTTAGGGGCAAAATTGATTAACAAATTACTTTTGATACATTGGAAATTACATAGAAAACACTCTGTATATGTTATAAATGGCATGAGTTTTGTTTAAAACAAATAGTCCCGTTATTGAGCAAGCGCAGAAATCTTTTGTTTCGGGCTTTATTTAGAAACTCAAATGTTTCATTGCACTTAAATCGCAACAGTGAACTCAGTGGTATGCTTATTTGGTATTCGAATTTAAATACAGTGTGTTCTAAAAATAAGGTATTTTAATTTTCAGTAGTATTTAATATAGAATTAATTATTTTCTGTGCATCGTTCCAAATTTGTTTTTAAATTGTTTATTATCTAAAAACTGTTTATATACATACTGTATGTCATGAAATGCTCCTCCTTAAATTGAAACATTTTTTTTCTTCGGGGATACTTTAATATCTTTTTGAGCTTTTATAAATAGAATTTTTTTATAAAATAGTCGTTTTAAATTTTTTGGTTTGATCACTTTTAAATTTTATAAAAAATTCTATTTGGTGTTTAATATTTAAAAACTACACTAAAGTAAAATTTTTAGAAATATTTTGAAAACGTTGAGAGGGGAAATGATTAGTACAAAATATAACGGCAAAAAAAATTGTGAAAAATAAATTTATGAACAAATATTATCACTTTTTAGACTTCTTTAAACATTAATGGAAAAGATATCAAACAAATTTCTAAGGTTTGAAAAAAATGTAATTTTTCCAATTTCCAAATTATTAGCAATTAATACGTGGGTTGATACTTAAGTTTTGAGATATGGCAATACTGATGTGAGTATGTCAAATCTGACATTGCAATAAAAAAATTTGATATTTTTAATGGTCAACGTACTCAAAACGTATTGTCATATGAGTGCTATATTTGAGATGTTTACAGATGGTTGAAACATTAATCTTGGTCAAAAAATAGAAATAAATCACAAACATATTCGTGCGATGATTTTCTATGACTTTTACGTGAATTAAACCAACAGCAATGTGCCGATCAACTCGCTTCGACTTTTGGTGATGAAGCACTATCTTGAACCATCGTATTTCGCTCGTTTTTCGAATTTAATAATGTTCGCACTTCACTACATGATGAATTTCTTGGAGTTCATCCAAAATCGGCTGTTGTGGTAGAAAACATCGATGCTGTAGGTAAACTGATCGTCATGTGACAAACCATGAGATTAAGGCATACTTGGGCATTAGTTTCACTCACATACATTTAATATTGCATGAACATTTAGCTGTCAAAAAGATTCGGTCACGTTGGAAACCGTATAATTCAAAAAAAAAGTTTCAATTGGTGCAAAGAAATGAGATCATAACAAAGGACGAATCAAGAATATATGCAAATGAACCCAAAACTAAACAACAATCGACTTTCAAGACGAACCAAATCCAACAAGAGTTGTTGGCGCCATAAACACTTTGATACAAATGGCCGCCTGTATTTTCGGAATAACTGGACATCGCCATCGTTTCATTAGAGCAACGTAAAACGGACAATTCTGAAGGATACACCAGTATTTGTTTTCCGGAAGTGTTGGTAAACATCTGGGAAACCAATCGCAGAAGACGAATATTCTCCACCACGACAATACGAGCTCTCACACATCAGTTTGTACAGTCAGACCATCGAATTGATGGATCATCGACTATAAGGTCCTTGTTTGATTTCTTCGTAGATCAAAAATAAATTGTGAAGATTGTTCTCTACGTCTGAAGAAGCGGTTGATGCATACAAATCGCATGTTTTGTTGTCTTAATTTCAAGGAAGAATATTTTGAAAAACAATAAAGCCATATCCAATTATAAATATTTGTTCTCATTTATATATCTCAAAATTTAATTAGCAACCCCCGTATGTAAGATGAGAAAATATTCACATTTTCCGATTTATATATATGTTTTTCAATATTTTACATGCCAGAGCTACAAATTTAAATTTTCTACTGCTTATATCTCGATTTTCATTGCAAATATTGGTCTATAACTTAATTCGTGCGGTTTGCTAAAAGATGGCGTAACTCGTATAATATTACATAGTTTCAATATTCGAAACCTGCGTTGGAAAGCTACTGTTATTGTACGTCTTTTCAGTATATGTCATTCATTTGAAGCGTTGATAATAATAAGTTTTTTCACTAAAATATGCCGAACTTTGTTCCTGAAAAAGTGATTTTGCGGGGAGTTCTTCTTCATTACTTTAATATGGAGAAAAATGCTACAAAAAGTCATCGTATTTTGGTGGAAGTTTATGGTGAACATGTTCCAGCTGAGCGAACGTGCCTAAAGTGGTTGGCACGATTTAAAAGTGGTGATTTTGGCTTGGAAGACGATGAACGTCCTGGGCAGCCAAAAAAGTTTGAAGATGAAGAACTTGATGAAACATTACTCAATGAAGCTTGTTCCCAAACACAAGAGCTCGCAGAATCTTTGGGTGTCACTCAAGTAGCCATTTCAAAACGTTTAAAAGCAGCTGGATATATTCAAAAGCAAGGAAATCGGGTTCCATATGAACTCAATCGGAGAGACGTCGAAAGGCGGTTTTGCATATCCGAAATTCTGCTGGAACGCCACAGAAGGAAGTCATTTTTACATCGGATTGTTATTGTTATGTTATTGTTACTGGTCGTGAAAAATAGATCCATTACGACAACCCCAAGCGTGAAAAATCATATGTAAAATCATGCCAACCAGCCAATTCAACGGCAAAGCCGAATATCCATGGCGCGAAGGTAATGCTCTCTATTTGGTGGGATCAGAAGGGTGTGCTGTATTATGAGCTGCTAAATCCGGGTGAAACCATCAATGGAGAATGGTACCGAGACAATTAATCTGTTTGAAGAGAGCAGTAGCCGAAAAACGCCCGGAATATGCGACCAGATACGAGGCAGTTAAGAACTATTTGGAAAACAGTGGATAGGAAGTCTTACCTCACCCGCCTCATAGCCCAGACCTTGCTCCTTCTGACTACCATTTGTTCCGGTCGATGCAGAACGCAAGATATCAAAAATTGGCTTGATTCATTCTTGCCTGCCAAGCCGTCGCAGTTCTTTTGGGATGGAATCTACAGATTGTCAGAAAGATGCGAAAAGGTCATAGTTTCAGATGGGCAATAATTTGAATAATACTATTGTGCATATTTGTCTTAAATAAACGTTCAAATTTCAAAAAAAAAACCGCAATATAAGGGGAAAAACGAGGAATCGATAAAAATTGATTATTATTTTTCACTCTTTACACCAAGGTTGTTGTATCTTTGATGTTACAGACGAAAGACGTTACTTGTTAAAAATCATCTGACGAATAATACTTTATATCCCCTACTTTGATCAATATTTATTCTAAAGTATAGTGTTTTATGACACGAAGTATAGTTGATTATAATTTAGATATAAAAAAAATAAAAAAAAGCTAAAATTATCAACAAAGTTTTATTAGAGTAGTAAAAGTTTGTGTAAAAAAAGTACAAAATTCTTTTTCTCATTACATGGGTATGCTAAATCAGCTACTTTGGTGGTAGATAAAATTCCAAATTCTAATTTCTCATTCATTGCGTCTCTAAGTACCATTTTAGATGAACATTTTTTTTTTAATTTTCTTTCCATCTACATTTCACAACAACAAACAATATTTACAATTTTGTTTGCAATATTATTAATAAAAAATTTTCCCGTAAACTACCAATTCGAGTATAAAATTCATCTGAAATTAACTGTAATTAATAAATAGTTTTGTGATATTTCGACACAACTGCGAGTGAAATAAAAAGGCATGCAGCGTTAAACAATTGTCATTGCTTCTTGTCCATCCTGTTCTTTGATATATTTCCGCAATCACGGATTGTTTTAGAATAAGAGTCAGTCAACCTTGCAACGCCTCTCTATAACCAAACCTTTTGTTATACCAACAAATTGACACCATTAAAAACTAATCATTTACCTATTAGCAAAAGTTCATCAAACTCGTATTGCATTTACGGTATATTTTATTTATTCTAGTAATATATAATAATGATCTTTAGATTATTATTATGTGCATCGATCTGGAATTTGTCGGTTCATTCTCAAATATTTCATATAGAAGATATCCCCATAGAAAATTACGAACACCAAGATCATAAAAATGATGAAATTGACGTAGAATTGATGCCTAGAGCCGCTAGGTTTTTATCTCTCTTAAAAAACGAACGAAAACATTATCATGACATCGGAGAAGATTTCAAAGACATAGCAACTCCTGATGCGAAATCAAGATCTAAAAGAAATTCTGAAGATACCATAAAAGTGATTGAATCTTTAGGAAAACCATTAGAATTACTAGAAATCGATATAGAAAATATTACCGAATCATCAAATGAATCTACTACATTGCCATCTACTACAATAAGTGAAAAAATTAATGATTTTATAAGATTTAAGCGTTCATCAAAAGAAAATGATCAAAAAAAAGTTTTTTCTAAGTAAGTTTCACTAATATTACAATATTATTTGTTCATTTAGCAATTTCTCATCTATTTTTAGTATACCAAACAGTGGGAAATTCATTCAAGCCAATCCTCAAGGTAGTATAGGACATTACGAAAAACCCGTAGACGATTTAGATAAAATCAAAGATAACACTAGAGAAACCCGTGGGGTTACAAAAGATCAATGGGTGAAACAACCTTTCCCTGTTCAACGCGAAGAAACTGCTTACGAAGACAGTGTTCAATTCTCTTCAGATACTTTAAGAGCACCAAGAGTACATTTCGTTACGAACGGTATAGAACAAAAAGATCCTTTAGAATATAAATTCGATAGACAATCTAGATCTAGATCGTTGAATAGATATTCTCCCACTGATTTATCGGCTGAAATGGATTATTATCAACCAAGATTTGCTCGAAATTACGTACCAAGGTAATACATCTCAAAACATTTTTATTTACTATCCTTTTCAAGCTTTTCTTAGTTCTGGGGAAAGAAACGCAGCTGGCAACACCGTGATCTCCAGTTTTTAGTACATATTTTTCAATATCTGACTTAAATTCATAGTTTTTAGGAATAAGTACTACATCTGACAACAACCCGGATTTTTCGTTATAGATATCTGGAAAAAATAACTAGCAACACTACATTCTTAATAAATCTCTTGTTTTATTTTAGGGAACGTCCATATGATCGACCGCCAAACGTTCCAAGGGATAATTACAGACAAAACTACCCGGACTATACGAGAAATCTTTCTCCAGATTATAATCCTAACCGTAAAAGAAGAATAATCTACTACGCTACGTTGCCAGATATATCTAGAAATTCCAGAAATGATGAATATAGACCTCCATTTGATAGATACATTTATAGAGATAGATTTGAAGATAGATATCCATATCAAGATCGGTATGTCGATTATAGAAGATATGACGAACCTAGATATGAAGACGATAGACCTAGAGAACCAGCTTATCCCGTTAAAGTGTCTACTGATGTTAAAGTTAGAGGCCTCAAGAAAAATCCGGAGAGAAGAATTTATTCTGATGTGGATAGAACAAGACATAATTAGTTTAATAATGTATAAGTAGAAGTTAAGATGATTTTGATCAAATTACCTAACGCCTAGGTGTTGAAACATATCTGGCAACACTACAATGTGAAAGTTCATGGTATTAAACACATAAAAAAATATGTTTGATAACAGCGATATTTATGTTAAGATACAATATGTAACTTTATTTAATTTATTTATATTTTTCAATATATGATACTTTTTAATGAAATAATAAAAGTTCAATTATTTTCTTTCTATTACAATTTATGTCATGTAGATGTTTTATGGCAATAAAGAAATTTCACTAAAACGGAAGGAAAATTACATTTGGCAATGCGGCAACTGTAGGTTTATGTATAAAAGTGCTCAAAGTTGACGGTATATTGAAAAAAAATATTTAACATTAATTTTTATGTTCACCAAATTTTAATACATATTCGTAAGATCTGGGATAAAAATTTTACATTTAGCAACACTGTTCATTGTAACACGTCAAAATTTCTTCGATTTGAGAAAAATTACGTTAGGCAACGTTCTAATCTTTACGTTTTTTATAAAAAATCATGAAATTTCAAACTAGAGAGAAACTAAATTTGGCAACAATTTTAATAAACGTGATGTTAAAGTTGGCAAAGTAGGTAAAGTATATTTAGCAGCATCTCAATATGTTTCTGTGCAACGAAGCATCATATTTCATGGAACTCATGAAGACATTACACTTGGCAATGCCGCAACTGGAGGTTGCTGTATAAAATCTCCTCAAAAATAACTAATATTTTAGTAACACGTCGAAATTTCCCAGATTTGAAGAAAATTACGTTAAGCAACGTCTTAATCTCTATTTTTTTAGTTTTTTTGTAAAAAAAAAAGATATTTTACTAGAACTAGAGAAAAATTACGTTTGACAACAGATTTAGTGAACATGACGTTAAATATTGGTAAAAGGTTGAGGAAAACTATGTTTGGCAACATCTCCAAATGTTTTCTTATAACCAACCTTCAAATTTGACGAAAATCAGGAAAAAATTACGCTTGGCAGCACCGCAACTATGCGTTTCTGTATAAATGTTCCTCAAAGATAACTAAATATTGGATAATAAGTATATTTGACAATATAAATCTTCATTTTAACTAAATTATTGATTTTACACTGTCATTTCTACTTTTCTGTTAAATACGTCGAAATTTCCAAGATTTGAAGAAAATTACGTTACATAACATCTTTATATTTACTCTTTTTGTAAAAAATCATGAAATTTCACTAAAACTAGAGAAAAACTACATTTGGCAACAATTTTAGTAAACATGACGGTAAAATTTGACAAAAATTGAGTAGAACCAAAAAATTATTATCTTGGCAATGTCGCAACTGTCCTTTTCGGTATAAAATATCCTGAATGTTAACGAAATATTGAATAAAAAGTATATTAGAAAACATCTCAATTTTCATGTTTACCAAATTTTCAATTTTAATAAAGTCTGAGAGAAAAATATACGTTTAGCAACACTGTAATTTCTATGTACACAATGTCATCGCATACATGTGGAAAAAACTACGTAAATATCCGCGATTTGTATCGTAAATTATCAAATTCCCCTAGAACATCACAATCTTTATTTTTGTATATCAAATTTACCTAACCTGGGAAAACTACATTTGGCAATGTCGCAATCTCTATTTAATGTCTTTCTCGGAAGATTCCTATATAATTTTAAGAAATGAAACACGTTTATATACAAATTTCTATTCAACAAGTTGAAGCACATCAATATATTATTTTTTGCAACATCTCTTGAGTATATATATAATTAAAAACTATAACAAAGTATCAAAAAAATATATATATAAGTATAAAATTTATAACAGTAAAAAAATATTTGTTATAAAAATAATTTTGTTTGACAAAAAAATATATTTATGTCAGTAGTGCTACAACACTTGAAGCATTAAAACATTTTTTCAGGCACAAAACGTCGATATAAGAAAATTCCATATTTATGTAATATTTCTATATGGATAGTTCTTAAAAGTGGAAGATATTCCGACTAAGTGAAACAAATTATGTATCGTTCTCTCCTCCGAGCGCTTCAGTTAGTTCTGCGCATCTTTTACACGCATGAAGCATGCGCAGTAACGTAGGGTCCTATACCAACTATCCATATAGGAGTATTACATATATGTAAAATGCATAGAAAAGGAATTTGAGGTTATGGTATTTTCAAATTCATATCCAATAATAAGGGTATACGAGAGTAGATGAATTTTTTGTTGGACCACAATAAAAGCTTAATAACATTGATTGAAATAAAAAAAATTAATTCTTACTTCTAATAACATAGAAAAATTAACACTATAAAATTGATAAACGTAATTAAAAATAAACAGGTAATATCATAATAATGAATATTCAATATAAACAATGTAAAATGAATTGAAATCATTCTTATTAATAGAAAATTGCGATTTTAATAATACGGAGTACATGGAAATTATATTTGTTTTATATTTGTTAACAAAATGGACGTTAATAAAGATAATTTCAAATAACTTCATAAATTTTCATTCATTTGTTATAAATTCAATAAATATGAACCGTACTGTAAAATTGTTATAAAAATATTTTGAAATTATATCAGCAAATATTGTCTTTAAAAGTCTCCTCTCCATGTTAGGAGGGAATCAAGTAAGAATAGAGCTCCGTTAATGATGGCCAGAGAAGCTTTAGAAAGACCGTAGTCTCTCCATTCGGATTTGCCGTAGTCGTCGTAGATTTTGATGTTCAAAGCTCCCGCTGCTACGAAAATAGCGCAACCAACCAAGGAAAAGAATATATCAATTCTTTTGTTGAAGGGAGTACTCATTAAATAACCTTTAAAAATAAATAATTTGTATTACAGATTTAATTATGAAAGTGACAACGTCGGACATTTAACAATTGGAAATATTCATAAATGAAAAATATTTACCAGCAAATCCTCCTATCAAAATTATTACATAACCTCCAAACGCAACTGCTGATAATGTATCTGTATCCAAGTCATTTGTTCGACTTTTATAATGAAGACCTATACAAGCAACGGCGATAGCCTAAAAAACACATTTCTAACGATAAATCAAATATTTATACAAGTCATACAATTTTCATAACATATCATTTTTTTTATATTTAAATATCATTAATTAAAAAACCTCTGGTTATTATTTTATCAACTTAGATACAAATTCAAGTTGTCAAACATTTTTTTTAACAAATTTAAATATAGTAACTGATAAATATAATAAATAAAATAAAATAGATACTAAAAAATTAATTTTATTTGGGTCTACAATTAAGATGTTTTCTGTAGGTTAGGCAACCATAAATCAACCTTGTTCTAGTTACCTGCAGGTCATGATTTAAATTTAACCTTGACTGTATTTTTAGATCATCATTAAAATAATATTCATGATAAACTAAAATTCTTTTTCTGTACCTTAGACTAAATATTTAAAAATGAACATTTATCTCTAAGTCAAAACCAATTAACTATTCAGTATCATTTTGTTCTAAATTCTTGTGATAATAATTGAAAACAAATACTAGAAACTGATGATTCATTTAAAGGCGTTTTTTTTTTATTAAATCA
Source organism: Diorhabda carinulata (assembly GCF_026250575.1). NCBI lineage: Eukaryota > Metazoa > Arthropoda > Insecta > Coleoptera > Chrysomelidae > Diorhabda > Diorhabda carinulata. Next base: position 10,395,240 of record NC_079472.1, on the reverse strand, counting down.
TAGTTATAATAAATTTATTATCAACTATTGACACATCCTAACTCGATTACGTCAATAATATTAACAAAATTTAAATTATAGATAATAATAAACAATTCAGAATGCGAAAAAGATTCTTACTAATGAAATAATGATCGTAACAAAGGTTACTTCATTTCTATTTCTGTTCGAGGTAATAAACGCACATCGTGGGTGTTAATAGATTTACAAATAAGTTAATTTGAATAATATCATTATTTATTTCCTGTTCTTTTTTGTGACCCCGTTCAAAGAGACACAAGCGTACTACTTCCATTTTTGCCACTTTTGAATTATACACGGGAATGAAATAAATAGTAAGAAGCTATTTATAGTAATATACTAAATATCTACTAGGTGTTATTAGTATTTACAGATTTCAAGATCTAAAATTAAGATTCTCATATCAATATTATCAAACAAACTGGTAGCATTTGATTTATTATACTCGAAATAGTTTACCAACATTAACATCTTTAAATGTGATGTTTCTAGTAATATTTTTTTAATTGGCATTAAATTGTTTATACTCAATTCTACAAACATGATGTAAAGTTTTATTTTTAGATGAAATGGCTGCCTACTGTTTATATTAACTACAGTCGAAAGAATCATATAAATTAGCTCATTTCTTTTTATAAACAAACGTATACAGAATTTAGTTAATAAAATTATATTAATGTTAGAATTATTATTAAATTATGTAAATTAGGAATGCTCTTGTAAAGCTAATATAAAAGTAGAAAAATGAAACTATAAAACGTAGTAACAAGATATGACACCCTGTATTGTTTATTATACTAATTTGTGAAATATTCATCTTAAGACATGGTTGATTAAGATAATATAACAATATAATTAAAAGCAATTAACAATCGAATTTTTAACGTATGTAAAAACTCACCAATTCCAAAAATTTGATTATAGACAATCTACTAATAGCCATTTTGTAATATTTTGAGTTTTAAATAGCCGGTTGTTGTACTAGCGTTACACTTTTTATAAGTATGTTAAATACACTTTCTTTCGACTGATCTCGTCGGCTCCACGACTTGCTACTATTATTGATTACATCCAACCTTCCAGTCACTCCACTCTCTTTCTCTCTCTCTCGTCACTTTTTAACACGCGATGACTTCATAGGTACAGACGACACCCTCCATTCAAATTCTGTTGTTTAAGACAGGAACGTATCAGCACATTATAACCATATTTAGAATAGGAACTGATTTATTTTTTCTGAAGAACAAGACGTCTAACTGATTAAGTTGTACCACTCAAGGCAATCTATTAAAATGCCTACACCATATTTTTTTTTACCATCCACGATTAGTGTTTCATCTAACTATGGACCTCTGTTCGCCAAGCTATCACTGAGATACTGAATGAATTAGAAGCAGTGTGACAACTCAATGTTATGTTGATAATGTCTTCACTACTTTATCTAAATGGAACAAGTTCTTTTTAAAAAACAGCAAGTACAAGATGGTAAACCATATCATAATTGAGCAGTTTGAGTGGTGCCTGCCGTATGGATATGCTTGTGGATATTGTTCGTGAGCCCCTTTTGCCAGATACTGCTGTAGCTGGGACTTTGTTCTACAGATCGCAAGATCATATGCCGGGTTAGCGACCTTTCTTCTATGCTGTAAGCTGTCCAAGTTTCTGGGTCGCCTATGAGACGAATGGCTCTCTTCTGTCGAGCATCTTTAAGTATGCCTAGGAGCCGAGCTCTAATGTCCGATAGATTTTTCAAAGATGGGTGAATCTAGGCTAGAATCTAAAAGGTGTTGTGGAGTATACATCTTTATTGGCCTTGAAGATGGCTCCAATTTTTGAAGCCGTCTTAACTAATTCGGCCACACCAGTACATATTACCCAATCTCAACACCAACAAGCGAATTTGCGGTGATGGTGATATTTTATGTCCAGACAGAACCAAATCCTGAGCTGCAGTGCCAGCTTTCTTTATAAAAACAAAAGCCTTGGTCGTTGTTGCATTAAACTCAATTAAATTGCTTCCACCGCACTTTAGAATGTTTTCAAGATCGGTATTGGTGACCACGTGCAACCCTGAGGAATGCCAGCGTCGACCTCAAACCTGTCTGAGGTGTGTCCATCGATAGCGACCTGGATGGATTGGTCTTTAAGAAATCTACTGAGACAGTCGATAAGTGACGAAGACAAATCATACGATTTTAAGTTATTTGGAAGGTTGGCATGCCAAACTAAGTCAAAAGTCTTTTATATGTCCAGTGCGATTGCTCTGGATTCCTCATATTTCTCTATACCTTCAGTTTATGAGTTGGTGTCCATGAGATTGGAGATCCTGAAAGCTTTATTGATGGTAGCTGATGATGTAAACAAACTCAAGATATCTCAAGATTTGTTAGTTAACGACTTTCTCCATGATCTTGGCAATCGCTAGGACTAAAACAATCGGACGGTAGTTTTTGGGAACCGTCTTCTTTCCTTTTTTTGATATGAGTTGCAATAAGTTTCCAATCTGCAGGGAAGACACTTATTTTATATGATACAGAAAGAAAAGAGTTTGCATATCGAACAATTACTTCTTAAGAAAATATTTAACATTGAAATATGGAATTTTTCTTAAAAATTAGTTCGAGGTTCAGCAAGCAGACGCAAAATTTTCTCAGTATATGTTAATAAAAATTTAGTTTTTATAAGAAAATATCTTGATTACTGTCCTGGAAATTTTAGCAAGGTTATAGCACATGAAGAAAATGATGTCACGTTTATAAGAGTTGTATTGTGGCATTACAATTAATTGTAGCTGTTGGTTTCTGGTCAGGGTTGAGGTTTATATTGATAACGTTTTTTTTGTTGTTTTTTTATATTAATTGTATAAGAACACATTTTATAGTAAGAAAAGAGGTTTTTGAACTGTCAAAACTACCATATAAAAATTAAAATATTTTTGATTGGCCTGTTACTGTTTACAAAGTTTCTATCGATAATGAAATAATGATATTAACGATTTTAATAACATGATGAACTGTTTAAGAATACATGTGTATTATAAACACGTAATTTAATTATTTATCGCGCAGACCAATGATGGACAAACTGTAATTAAGACAAAGGTTTTGATTCATTCATAAAATATGTGTACAAAATACATAATTATCAGTAATAACACGATAATTTTAGATGATTTCGTAAGAAATTGTAACATTAATGTTTGTATCACAGCATGATGTCATTTACTGTTTAGTTATCGTTAAATGTGGTAACAACGAGGATTGTTTTCAACGGAATATTATTTTTTGTAAATAATAAGATCGGAAACGGAATTATTTAATTGGAAAACTTCCAAAAATTAAAGAAAAAGAATAGAATAATTCGAAGACGACTCCATTTGCTAATTGTATACTTTAAAATTTTTATTGCTACAGTCTACAAAGTAAATGTATCCTTATATCTTTTATTATGTTTCTCAGTTAGTCCTTTCATAGGAAAACTTTTCTAATAAAGTCGATTTCATATCCATTGCTACAACAACAGCTGTAGAATTAAATCCTTTGGCGTAGTGGTGATATTTTATACCAATAAATGTTATAAGGATCGTGTCTTTAAATTCGAAGACCTTTTGCAGTATTTCAATTTAGAATAATTTTTTTAGTTAAGTAAACGTCTAAATCAACATCATAAATTATTATCTATACTGTTAATAACTCATTGATGATCCAATTCACCAAACTATGACTAAGCCCAATATTATAATTGGACAATTTGAAACAAAATCTTATGATTCATATTTTTTAACTACAATATTCCAACCCTTAAGATGTACGCCACTTTATAATCATTATTAATTTGAATATACACCTGTACAGTAGATTAGGAAAGTGGCACGTCTCGAAATCATGGATATAAATCCTTCCATTATCAACAGCTGGTACAATTCTGTGCATTTCGTTATAATTTCTTTTATTATACACGGAAAACAGAATTTTAGTTAATGAGGACAGAATAATGTAAATTCTAAGGAAAAAAGTTCTTTCTTATGATAATTAACAAGAAAATAAAATTATACAGACAAACCTTAAATTTATAGTTTTTTAAACTAAAACAAATGTATATGATCCTATCACCGTCGCCATCTTCTGAAAAAAAGTTTAAACTACGTGATAATAATTTCTAAATAACCTGCAATAAAAATGATGTAGTTTAATTGTGTATTTCACTCCCCAAACTCTGTTTTCATAAATGAATTCAAATAAATATCATATTATTGAGTTTAAGAAAGTTTTACAAATCAATTTACATTGTTATTAATGCGCCATCTTCTATACAGACGCCAAATTACTTGTATTAGATTCCGAGATCTATGTAGAAGATTGATATATCTAAAGCAGCTACGGAAAGAGGGCGGAACGTTACATTATGAATAAGTGATAATACAATTGATTAATTTCAAGAGAAACGTCATTGAGTAGTGGAAAAACTGATTTCAATATATTTGTTAAAGGCATTATTAACGTTTTAGAGTTATATCCTATACAGTTTAAATAATTTATTTTACTTTTGCCACCTATTGAGTAAAAGCTCTATTACTATGTTAGACGTAGCTACAACTTTTACGTGCTTCAAAATAAATTAGGTCAACTCTAGTATTTTTCTAACTCTAAAAATCATTTTTTTATGTTTTGCTTTCATTGCTTGTATAATTATTGAATTCATTAATTATTTCAGCCACCTCTTGTGTAAAAGCTAAATTACTGAATAATATTGGATAATTTCCTGCTTTTACGTGATTCTAAATTTTACGTCACGATGAAGAAAAATGGGATCGATATAAATAAAAATTCAAGAAAAACAGCAAATTAAGGTACCTATTTTATTGCCCACAAAAGTCATATTCTTGTATTTGTAATTCAATTTTGGATGGCTTTTATTTTGATTTCTAAACATATTAATTCTTTAATATTGTTTTCGCCATCTAACGAGTTGAAGACATACAACGAAATATTTTGCATAAAATTTTAGTATATTAAATTATGGGATTAAAAAGATGAAGATAAATCATTTCCAAGTGTTTCAAATACAGTTTTTCCTGTCCATTATTGAATTTAGACTAATATTTCGAATTTTTGAATATTTTATTCGTTTCCAATTATCTAGCGCCATCTATTGAGAAGTAGAATGATATACTTCGTCATTAACAAGTTAATCGTACAAGATAATGAAAGTTTTTATACACCTCCACATTTTTCAATGCTGAATAATAATTAACAATATGCTTTAAATTAAAAAGATTTTTATAATTAATATTATGTTCTGATTAAAAGTTTGAATAATTTTACCATCAAATCTGTGATGTGAGAAACTCATTTTGTGTAATTTTCCTTATTTTCAATTTCACAAAAAGGCTGTAGACAAATGAATGTTTCCGTGTTTGATTTATTCGGATAAAATGTCTCGTTATTCGCAGCTGCTACTAAAACGTTTCCGCAACTTTCGAATATAACGTCGAGAAATTCTGGATACCAAATAATCAAATTGATGTTTTGAGGGAATAAAACGAAGACAGAGACATTTATTACAGAAAAAGAAGTATTTATACCTAAATAACGTTGAGGCTAGGGCTTCCAACGAACAACGAGTTTCCAAAGGGTGTTGAATTTAAAGTCACAAACGTAATTGATGTGTAGATTAATCAATGCCGATATTTTTTTATTTTAAAGCTACGTTAGAAAGCAAATCAAGCTATGAGTTACGGTTATAAAGTAACTTTGACCTGGTTTTATTTATTTTTTTTTTCGACTGATTATTACAGACAGGTTTCTAAAGTTTTACGGGACGCAACAAGCACATAACTTATTAGCAATACCGTTTTCTGTCATCTTCTGTGCTTGACCGAAAATGAATTGCGCCCCAGAGAAACCGAGTTATTATCTTCTTGACCTCTATCGTCCCCTTTCAAAAGAATGCTTCACGAGTCGTTGTTATGGTCAATATTGTTTCAACTTACAGACAACGTACACAATAAAAAATTCAGACTTAAAATTATTACTCTATACAGTATAACAATTTAGAATGTTTATCAGGTTTAGGATCATAGAAATCATTATTTTTTTTACTTTATTTATGGTAAAGCTTAATCATTATATTATTTTAAATTTTTCGAATGTTTATTATTGACAATAAGAATATTATCTAAATATTGAGAATATTTTTTGTATGATTTTAACAGTGTACATTGAAGGTGTGGAGAATTTCTTTTTGAAAAGGTCGCAATGTCTCCATTATGTAACAAGATTAAGATGAAACGAGATTCATGTTTAATGGTACGTTCTATACTACTAGATACACAGTCTGTACATTATCTACCCTTTTTAAAAAAACAAAATCAGGAGCTCGAATGGTTCCTTATAGAGTAGAAGTATTCACCTGTAATTGATTTTTTGTAATAAATAAACTCCTATGTGAAAATAAATGTTATATAAATCGTGGATGACTGTTAATTGATTAAAATAGTGTGATTTAGTATAGTGATATTCATCACTATACTAAAAAAATAGGAACTTTTGTTTGAAAAAATTGATAAAAACTGTTGTAGTAGTAATATCGAGATCATATTTCAGATTCGTTGTTTTGGAAGATTCTTTTATATAAAAAAAATCGAAAATGGTTTTAAGCTTACTGTTTACAAGATACATAGTTATACATTTCTATTAAAAAAAGGACATATATTTTAAAAAAATTCTAAAAACTTGAAGTTGGACCAACGAATTGATGTTTCAGGTCAATTTTTTTGAAAAATTCATTTACGACTATATAGAAAAAATTCGATAATGTTCTAAAGCTAGGCTGTTTCTGAGATACACAGTTTTAAATTACTATACTAACAAAATAGGAACTTTGAAAGATTTATTTATATAGAAAAAAATCGACAACGTTTTTAAGCTGGTCGTTTCCGAGATACAGAGATATACATTACTCTACAAAAAAAATAAGAACATTTATTTTAAAAAATCGTGAAAAATGTTGAAGTTAAAATGTCGAGTCATATTTCAGATTAATTTATTTGAAAGATTCATTTATATAGAAAAAAATCGACAACGTTCTAAAGCTAGCCATTTCCGAGATACAGAGTTATACATTTCTATACAAAAAAAATAGCAACATTTATTTTAAATAGTCCTAAAAAGTGTTGAAGTTGAAATATCGAGTTCATATTTTGGGGACAATTTTTTGAAAGATTCATTTGTATAGAAAAAAATCGGCAACGTTCTAAAACTTGATGTTTCCGAGATACAGAGTTATACATGACTATATAAAAAAAATAGGAACATTTATTTTAAATAATTCTAAAAACGGTAGAAGTTGAAATATCGAGTTCATATTTTGGGCTCAATTTTTTGAAAGATTCATTTGTATAAAAAAAAATTGACAACGTTTTGAAGCTTGTCGCTTCCGAGATACAGAATTATACATTTCAATACAAAAAATATAGGAACATTTATTTTAAATAATTCTAAAAACGGTTGAAGCTGAAATATCGAGTTCATATTTTGGGGTCAATTTTTTAAAAGATTCATTTGTATAGAAAAAAATCGACAACCTTCTGAAGCTAGTCGTTTCCGAGATTCAGAGTTATACATTTCTATACAAAAAATATAGGAACATTTATTTTAAATAATCGTAAAAACTATTGAAGTTGAAATATCGAGTTTATATTTCGGGTCAATTGTTTTGAAAGATCCATTTGTGTAGAAAAAAATCGGCAACGTTCTAAAGCTTATCGTTTCTGAGATACAGAGGTTATACAGTACTATATTAAAAAAATAGGAACATTGATTTTGAAAAGTCGTGGAAACTGTTGAAATGTCGAGTTTATTTTTCAGGTCAATACTTTTGAAATATTCAATTATATAGAAAAAAAACCGACAACGTTCCAAAGCTTGTTGTTTCCGAGATACAGAGTTATACATTTCAATACAAAAAATATAGGAACTTTTATTTTAAATAATTCTAAAAACGGTTGAAGTTGAAATATCGAGTTCATATTTTGGGGTCAATTTTTTGAAAGATTCATTTGTATAGAAAAAAATCGACAACGTTTTGAAGCTTGTCGCTTCCGAGATACAGAGTTATACAATTCAATACAAACAAACTAGGAACAATCATTTTGAAAAGTCGTGAAAACTGTTGAAATGTCGAGTTCACTTTTCAGGTCAATGCTTTTGAAAAATTCAATTATATAGGAAAAAAATCGACAGCTTTCTGAAGCTAGTCGTTTCCGAGATTCAGAGTTATACGTTACTATACTAAGAAAATAAGTGCTTTTGTTGAAAAAAAAATCATAAAAATTGTAGATATTGCAATACTGGGCTCATATTTTTGGTCACTCATTTTAAAAGATTCATTTATATAGAAAACAATCGACAACGTTTTAAAGCTTGTCGCTTCCGAGATACAGAGTTATACATTACTTTATTAAAAAATATGAACATTCATTTAAAAAAATAATAAAAACTGTTGTAGTTATAATATCGAGATCATATTTCAGATCCGTTGTTTTGGAAGATTCTTTTATATGAGAAAAAATCGACAACGTTTTCAAGCTTACCGTTTCTGAGATACAGAGTTCTATACAAAAAATAGGAACATTTATTTTAAAAAATTCTAGAAACTGTTGGAGTTGAAATATCGAGTTGATATTTCAGGTCAATAATTTTGAACGATTCATTTGTATAGAAAAAAATCTACAACGTTCTAAAACTTGATATTTCCGAGATACAGAGTTATACATGACTATACAAAAAATAGGAACATTGATTTTGAAAAGTCGTGAAAACTGTTGAAATGTCGAGTTTATTTTTTAGGTCAATTCTTTTGAAATATTCAATTATATAGAAAAAAAACGACAACGTTCTGAAGCTAGTCGTTTCCGAGATACAGAGTTCTATACAAAAACATAGGAACATTTATTTTAAAAAATTCTAGAAACTGTTGGAGTTGAAATATCGAGTTGATATTTCAGGTCAATTATTTTGAAAGAATTCGTTTATATAGAAAAAAATCTACAACGTTCTAAAACTTGATGTTTCCGAGATACAGAGTTATACATGACTATACAAAAAATAGGAACATTGATTTTGAAAAGTCGTGAAAACTGTTGAAATGTCGAGTTTATTTTTTAGGTCAATTCTTTTGAAATATTCAATTATATAGAAATAAAACGACAACGTTCTGAAGCTAGTCGTTTCCGAAATACAGGGTTCTATACAAAAAAATAGGAACATTTATTTTAAAAAATTCTAGAAACTGTTGGAGTTGAAATATCGAGTTGATATTTCAGGTCAATTATTTTGAAGGAATTCGTTTATATAGAAAAAAATCGACAACGTTCCAAAGCTTGTTGTTTCCGAGATACAGAGTTATACATTTCAAAACAAAAAATATAGGAACATTTATTTTAAATAATTCTAAAAATGGTTGAAGTTGAAATATCGAGTTCATATTTTGGGGTCAAGTTTTTGAAAGATTCATTTGTATAGAAAAAAATCGACAACGTTTTGAAGCTTGTCGCTTCCGAAATACAGAGTTATACAATTCAATACAAACAAACTAGGAACAATCATTTTGAAAAGTCGTGAAAACTGTTGAAATGTCGAGTTCACTTTTCAGGTCAATGCTTTTGAAAAATTCAATTATATAGGAAAAAAATCGACAGCTTTCTGAAGCTAGTCGTTTCCGAGATTCAGAGTTATACGTTACTATACTAAGAAAATAAGAGCTTTTGTTAAAAAAAATCATAAAAATTGTAGATATTGCAATACTGAGCTCATATTTTTAGTCACTCATTTTGAAAGATTCATTTATATAGAAAACAATCGACAACGTTTTAAAGCTTATCGTTTCCGAGATACAGAGTTATACATTTCAATACAAAAAATATGGGAACATTTATTTTTAATAATCGTAAAAACTGTTGAAGTTGAAATATAGAGTTCATATTTCGGGTCAATTGTTTTGAAAGATTCATTTGTGTAGAAAAAAATCGACAACGTTCTGAAGCTGGTCGTTTCCGAGATACACAGTTATACATTACTATATTAAAAAATATGAACATTCATTTAAAAAAATAATAAAAACTGTTGTAGTTATAATATCGAGATCATATTTCAAATACGTTGTTTTGGAAGATTCTTTAATATGAAAAAAATCGACTGTCTTTTTAAGCTTACTGTTTCGGAGATACATAGTTCTATACGAAAAAATAGGAACATTTATTTTAAAAAATTCTAAAAACTGTTGGAGTTGAAATATCGAGTTGATATTTCAGGTCAATTCTTTCGAAAGATTCATTTATATAGAAAAAAAATCGACAACGTTTTTAGACTGGTCGTTTCCGAGATACAGAGATATAAATTACTATGTTGAAATAAAATTTGAGCTTAATCTCGTAATCCTATTAATTTGAATTATATCTATTTCATCCCAATTATACAAATTTTTCATGTCATTTACGTCCGTCTTCAATTGTTCAATACATTTTACCTATAAATAAATACTCGTAGCAAATTTTCCTGAGACATTCATACTATATTTTCCACTTGTACAAATTCTCAGCTCATAATAAATGTAAAATGTATGTTAGCGCGGTTTTGATGTCCCTACAAGATCCATTATCCTAATTAAATTATATAAAACTTCCTTTTACATCCACTCCCTTGTTCATCCATTGTTTACCACGTGTATCTAACAAAAAATACATTTCTCTCCAATTATAATAAGGAGAGAGCCATGATCTACCACGTTACCTCACCGGTGTAATATTTATATGAGTACATATATTAAATTACTTATTCTTCTGACATGGTTCTGGAATAAGGGAGTGCAATCTGCCAAGGAATTCTCAACAGACCGGTAGCTTGATATAGTATTTAATAATGCAGAAGTGCCACTACCCAGAGCTAGATATTAAGTGTTGCCGGGGCTTCTATTAAGCCGGGCCTGCAACGTGAGAGTAAAGTATTGCTACAGCATAATAAGTGTTTCAAGTTTAACATTACATGATTTTCACAGTAAGAAACGTGAGTTCTATCACACAGTACGGAATGTAGACGTAAATACTGACTGTACTGACCTACATACGTACTAGAAAGATACAAAAAAGCTTTTTAAAACCTTTCGATTTTTGATATTTAACTTTATAACTTGTATAACTTGTTCCCAAATCTTAAAAAATAATGGAGAGTTTACTATACGAGTATTCAACGCGAGCAAATCTTTTTGACAGCCAAATGCTCATGCAATATGGAAAGTATGAGAGTGAAATGAATGCTCAAGTAGGCCTCAATCTCACGTTATGTCATATCACGATTTTGCATTATCAGTTTACGCACACTATTAATATTTTTTGCACGACCTTCACATTCATCCTGCAGCGAAGTGAGATCAAGATTGAATTCGGAAAACCAGCAAAATACAGTGGTTCCAGATGGTGTTTCTTCACCAAAAGTCGAAGTGAGTTTACTCCACGTCGAAAGTCGTAGGATATCATTGCCCAAATAGCACTCGTAGGACACACGTTTTGAGTACGTTTACCATAAAAAATGTCAGAATTTGTAATTGCAATGTCAAATTTGACGTATTCATATCACTCCTAGTAACAATGGAATTATTTATAATGAGCTCAAGAAAGACTAAAATGAAAAATAAAAGCCCTTTGGTATTTTCAAACTATTGTATTGTAAAGAAATAAATTGGAATGAAAAAATGTTGTTAAACGAATAATTTTCCGAATTTATGATATCAAATTGACGGACACAAACACTTTGGACTGTATAGGAGATTACAGAATATGCAAGACCTCCTGTTGGTTTAGTTGCCACACTCACGGCCGTTTCCTAAGACTTGATTAAAATTTACAAACAAATTATGATACTTTTGGTGTCCTCTAGCATCAATTCCGTTGAAATCTAATAATAAAGTTGATGTTAGTTGTAATAAAATTAGTATTTATACCAATAGTATCATCTTGAACCACACGTCTAGTAATAGAGTCCCTTTAAATCAATTTCCCAAAGAAAACAAGCTGCCAAACTGTTAGAAGGAAATTCATGATTAATTTCCCAATACATCTTACATCTTAGAGAATGTGCGGATAGATACATATCAACGTTTTCGATGATTTAATTACAATTTGAATACCAAATAGTATAATAGCGAGGCGCCACCTCCAGTACCGGCTCTAAAATATTTCAAGCATAGAAGAAAATATGTAATTATGAAGTTTTTATTACATCTCAATGTTATAATCTAAAATATTCATTATTTCGAAAAGAAAAACGTATACACTATTACAGATCTCCATAGAGATCCTCTTGGGGATAGTTCCAATAAAATTGATGACAAAAATGGTTCAATTGATATACTTTTCTTTAATTTCTTATTTCTTAGACCTTTTGATATAATAATGCTTCTAAATATTCTTAATTTTAGGTCTCTTCTGTTTTAAAATTAGTTTTTTTAATAATTTTTGGAAGATAAAATTCGACGTTTCGATTTTCCTTTAAGTCTTTATCAAAATATATTTTGAAGCACATTTAGAAGCATTAATATACTTTCACCTGTTTTTTATAAATGGCGGACGCGCATTTGATGTTTCCTTTTATACTTTTTTTCATAGAAGGTGGTATATTCACAATATTTCTTTTGAAAATTTCTAGGAAAGTCTATTTATTTATTTCTTTTCTTTCTTTTTGGTCTGGAACTTTGAAGAATTTTATTTAGGTATATAAATGATTCTTCAAGTAATATTCACGAGGAAATTATTATAAGTTGAGTGTATTGTTAGTGTAAATAATTTTATAACCAAAAGATTGGTACACTTAACGGTTATTTTTCGACATAATCCATGAAGAAAGTGAGACATTTGTCATATCTGTGGACAAGCTTTTTAATACCCTCTTCAAAGAACAATGAATTCAAGTAAAGTACAAAACTGACGTTGAAACTTCTGGAAATTCCGTAGTAATGGTGATTCTGCGATTCTTTAACTATTCCGTAAACTCGCTAAACTAGGTCATCTGAAACGACATATTTGCGTCCTTGGCTCCCCTCATCATGCACATCACTACGGCCATCTTTAAACTTTCGATACCATTCACGCACAACACCATCAGTCATAAAGTTTTCCCCATTCTTCGATGGATTTTTGCATAACTATCTCCTTCAGCCTGTAGAAAACGAATCACACTTCGCAATTCATACTTGACGGGAGCATCAATAATGGCGGGCATGTTTACGTGGCTGTAGCACAACGCCGACTGACGCCTGAATGTCGTAGTTGCCTACAGCGGGTACCCGCTTTCTTCTGCCCGCGTAGCGTCTGCACTATCTATCGGAGGTTGAAAAAAAAACGGCCCTCTTAAATTAAGAACGTAAGGGACAGTGTTTATTAATTCACTACTCCAATAGAAAGAGCGTGAATAAATACGAAAAACGATACATTATTTTAAATGTCTATATTGATCGGTCTGCATTTTCATCATCCTATCTCTCATATTCCAAGCAATTCCACTACCTTTTCGTCGACCAGTGTTAATAGTTTTGAGATTTTTGAAATGATACCGGGACACCGGGTATATGTTGATTCGAAACGCTTACTTAGAAACTAACTTGAACATGATAAATATTGTATTTGAAATGTAAATTTATGATTTGAATTACGTTCCCCATCTTGCTCAAACATGTTCGATTAAATTGTCTAATATAAGCTTTTGTTCGACTTCTCACGTTGCAGCTATTGAGAAAATGATAAGAATTTTATTTGAAGGGATAAGCCAACTTCAAACCGATATTACGGCATTTTCTTTTCGATCGATTTTAATATCTTGATTTTGGAAAAAGGATTTTGTAAAACGAATCCACGGTCGTATCAATTCATCAACGAATAAAAATCTTATATGTTGCATTATGCGAAGGAAAAGTGAATAATTTAAATGAAAAATTGACGTTTCATATGAAAACACGTATTATAATACGTGATAATTCCCCAGTAAACAATGGAACAGTAGCAAATAGAGGGATTAAAGGACCACAAGGATAAATATTATTCTATTTGAGCCATGTAAATATCGTAGATACATATAACGATAATTGGAAACAAAGGATGAATGGAAAACCATTTTTAATTCATTTAATATAGCATATAGAGACAGTTTAATTGTTTCATTATTGATATCTAAGAAAAAAAATTCGATAAAAAAATTACTGTTACATTTCTTAATTAAATAAAAAGTGGTTTTATATTAACTAATTCCACTGCTTGTGACGGAAATGTTTTTGACGGAAATTGGTGTCTGTTTCTGATAATTATCGCGTCATATTTAAAAAGGACGGGACAGGAGGTCGAAGACAACTGTTCATTACTTGTAATTTTGCCTTATTTTAAACATTTCTAATTTATTTTTTGCATAATCTAACTCATAATCATATAGTTTTAGGAAACGTCCAGTAAACTTCTAGTCTGAAAGAGGGGGGGCGTCAAATCCAGTAGTTCTGATTTTTTGCTTATTTGTCTATGATGTAAGTCCAATGAATAATCCAAATTTGTGACCTCGAGCGCTGAAAGCAACCTTATCAAAAATCGAAAAAACCGTGAAATTTTAGACTTTATTTCAGCTTTTGACAATTTTAACCCTGAAGCACTAGTTTTTTGACAATACCTACATAATACATTTTCAAAGTAGACTAAATTTGCTACAATTTGAAACCAAAACCGTCTTTGTAGACCCAACAGTTTCTGAGATAAAGTTATTTAGAATATATAAATTTTTTCAAACTTGTCAATTTTTAGCAATATTTTTTTGTTCTTTGGTCTTAGCGAATTTTGATTCTGTTTCTTCCAAAAAAATATCCCCCACCCCCCCTATGGTAAACCAGATTATTTATAAATAAAATGCAATATAAAAAATTTTACCTAGTTGATTGATTATATTTCCAAATTCCTCATAACATTCAAGTACTCCAGGCAGAGGCCTCTACCTACGATGTAGTGGTAGTCATTGGTGAAGACATTGACTTGTTGATCATCTTCACTGCGATCGCAAGGCAACGTGAAATTTTTTTCAACAAATCTGGAAGAGGTAAAACGTAAGATGTCATGTATTCCAGCATCACCTCTCCAAATTCCTCCTTGAAACCAGAGCTCTTCCTTTTCATTCATGCCTTTAGTGGATGTGACTCAACATCTTGCTTCTTTGGCATAGGGAAGAAGCAAATGATCTCCATGTTCGAAAAGAGTACCGACGTTGCAGAGGAAGCTGCGGTTTTCTCGACAACGACTCTATATCTGACGAAATAGCAGCAGCGGGAGAGCGAGTCGCACTTGCTCTTTACGGAGGCAACCCCAACACCCTAATCCTTGACGAGCTGCATTTGCGAGGGCTGCAACATAAAAAGCTTCAATCTAGCCAGGTTACCTCCTACACGAGACGCTGTTCGGTTTCACTTGCAGGCACTGCAGAGGAACCTCCTGTGACAACATTCCGGATGTTGCACTTGAAATTGACTTTTATTCCATTGAAGGTGAGGACCTGCATGACGTGGACACGAAGGAGGATGTCTTGTGGGCACAAGACATCGATGAGACATCCCCTTCCCCAGACAGGGATCCACATACGGAAGAACCCCTACCTTGCCGTTTCAAGAGGGAAAAATTTACTCAATTTATGCCCTTGAATTGTCTTGAATTAAATTTATTCTCATATTGTACTGAAATTATTTTTTTATTGAATTATATTTAACTTTCTTGTTGAACATCCCTTCATAAAAAGTACAGAAATATTATGGCTTCGATAGTAACTTCAACAGGGTTAGAAAGATAAAAATGAAAATTGTAAAGAGGGGGGGATTATTGACCCCTCAAAACTCTTTAGAATCCACTGACTTATGTTGGGGGGGAGGTATTTTTTGGAATAAACAGGATCAAAATACACTCAGAACAAAAAATATTGCTAAAAATTGACCAAGTTTGAAAACATTTATATATTCTAAATAGCTTTATCTCAAAACGTTGGGTTAATAAAGACGGTTTTGATCTCAAATTGTAGCAAATTTTATCTACTTTAGAAATGCATTGTGCAGATATTGTCAAAAAACTAGTGCTTCAGGGTTAAAATTGCCAAAAACTGAAGTAAAATCGAAAATTTCACGGTTTTTTCGATTTTTGAAAAGGTTGCGTTTAGCGCTCGAGGTTACAAACTCAGATTATTCATTGGGCCAATATCATAAACAAGTGAGCAAAAAATCAAAACTACCGGATTTGACGCAAGGTCCATATAAGGTTACTGGACTAATTCTAAAAAAAATTTAGTTTTTGCATAAAATTTTATTACAAAACGATTATACTTTCTATCAATATAGGGTTGTTCTTTGACTCTTAAAATAACCAATAATCGCTGATAATAGACTTTCAGTACTTGGTCTTCCTGAAAGAGAACTTCTTTCTTTTGAATTTGGGTTTCTTTGAGATTTTCGATTCAATATAGGCGAATATAGGTCGGGCACTGTTGCCTCAACAAACTCCTGGAGACGCTAGACCTAGCAGATAATGCAGACCCAAAGTTCAAAAGAATATTCACCCAGAAAATATACTTACTTGAAATTGGAATAATGAAATGAATGTCATCTTTAACAGTAATTATTAAATTATTCTTTGAAACTTTTACTTGAAGTTTTTACATAACTACTTTTCATAACTGATATCAGAAGATTGTGAAAAATGTGAAGTTTCCTAATGTCATGGGGGGACTTAAAATGTCACAGTTGATAGCGGAATTAGATAAAATATTATATTATAATTTTTGTTTATACTAGATAATTTCCACTCATAATATAATTTAATAAATCTATATACAATTGAGGTGGTAACATTTTAGGTAGCTCATATATTTTTGAGTAGGTTTTTTCATAAAATTCCTCCCTTAGATTTTCATAAACTTCAACTAGACGTAATTCCTCGAACAGATTATAAACTTTATCCACCGAATTTTGATTATTTTTACCATAGTGATCACGTAAGATTTTCCTTTGCGCTACGTTGCTTCTTTTATAAGCTTCAATCGCCAACCAGGAAGTCCTACCTTCTGAAATATCCGTACATTCTTTCAGCTTCTCACTGAAAGGAGTCATTATCCCTTTTACGTCGTCCTGGAATAAACATTGAGTTAAAACAAAGCTGTCGTCTACTAAATTATGGAGAATTTTGAAGTTACTTACATCGATCTTTTGGAAACGAGCTATATCCAAACATATGTCTTTGGAAGCAGCATGAGCGTCTGTATCAACAATATTTGCCAAATACAATGCTGAAGCAACAACTGGTTGAGTGATGTCAAAAAATTTTATAAAATTTTGACATTTTTCTAAATCTTCAATTTTACGTTTTTTAATTTCATGCAATTGAGCCACAATAGTATGGGCGTAAGAGCCTAATAATTCTCTTTGGATGTTGACGTATTGGGGATGATTGGAAAAATGATTGATGATTAGGAAGTGAGCGGCGGATTCTATGAAAGCGGCATCAAGAATAGCGTTGTTTATTCCTACTTCGTCGAGCTGGTGCCAAGTTGGTTTGTTGTAACGTATTTTAGAGTTATCCGCGATATCGTCATCTATAATTATCGAAATATCTATCTGAAATAAATAATTAAGTTTTATCTACTATTTTTTTTTTCAAATAGAAACTCACCATTCTATGACACCACCCAAGAATACAAGCTTTTCTAATATTATCTTGTGTCAAAAGGGACGGTTTTTCCAGAAGTCTGTAAGCATGTACTGTGAATATAGCTCTAGATAGAAATCTTGGATTTATATCGTGGGTATTGTAATACATCAATTTGGTATATCTTTTTCGATAATCTGGACATTCGTCAAGATAAATTAGCTGTTCGTCAAGTATCTCTTCATTTATTTCAGGAAATATCTTAAATAATTCCGTTTTTTCAAACGAAACGTCAATTGTTTGTGGACGATTTCGATATCGAGTACTAGAAATGGAAACTATTGAATCAATATAAAAGTAAGGGTTTTATAGTATAAAATAAAGTACTTTTTTTAATAAAGAATAGTTTCTAATCAATTCTATCATTCCTATTTTACTCAGCGACCTTTCGCCATCTTTTTTTCAGCTTCTGAATTAGGACGATAGGTCATCGTCATTTGTGAAAGTTTGACCATTCAAAAACTTCGAAATAAATGGTAATCAGATGATGACAGATCAGGGTTGTATGGGGGATGTGGCATCACTTCCCAGCCAATCTCCAATAGTTTCCCACGACTTGCCAAATATGTATGAAGCCTTGCATTATGTTGGTGGAGTTCTAAACTTTTCTTATTTGATAATTCTGGCCATTTTTCGAACGAGGATGTACTAAGAAGAGCGGGGACTAAGAGAGAGAGAGAGAGAGAGAGAGAGAGAGAGAGAGAGAGAGAGAGAGAGAGAGAGAGAGAGAGAGAGAGAGAGAGAGTTGTTTAAATTGATCAAGGTGTTAAAGGTTGGATACTTGAGTCACGTTCTTAGAAGAGAAATATATACAATACCCCAATTGATCATACATGGAAAGATCGAAGAAAAGAGAGGCGTAAGCCGAAAACAAATGTCATGGCTATGCAATATAAAACACTGTATTGGCATAAATAACACCGGTGAGCTATGATTAGATGTCTGACCATAAGATAATCGCTAACGTACTATAGGTACAAGGCAATAGAAGAAGAAGAACGCCATTTTTCTTTGACTGCTTCATCCAGTTTCATTAATTCTTGATAACATCAGAATTGATATTTTTATTTGGTCATCATCAAATTCAGTAGGCCTACCAGAATGTTGTTCATCTTTGAGGGAAAAATGTTCAGAACAGATTTTTTTAAAACAATTCGGACACGTGCGCTCTGTTAGCAATCAGCACTATAAAAATCACATATTTCTTTATGAGCCACAGCAGCTTGCTTTCTTTTACGGAAAGAAAAAAGAAAAATATAGCAAAAATGTTCGTTTCCACACTTCGTTTAAAATTAACCCACAATTAAAATCACGCACTACTTGCTTCTAAAGTTACGTCAATGTGACCATTATCACGTGACAAACGGCAAAGTATAGTACTAACATAAGTTAATCAAAAAATTAAGCAACGCACTCTATCAGTAAAAAGCGAAAGTACTTGGTTGCCAACTTTATAATTAAATATTTTCAGCAAAATAATTTTCCTTCCATTCAGATTCATAATGATCAAAAATTTTATATAAAAATGTTTCAAAGTGACTTACCCAGTTACTGTAGTAGTGTGACTGTACCTTTTCAATAATATAGAAGGAATAAAAATTTGAAATATACTTCTTAATTTTTGTAACATATTGAAATATTTATTTTCCAAAAACTATTCGATTCTAGTATAAAATAATTTGAACAATGGGTTTCTATTACTTCTAAATTGATAATAATCGAAAATTGATAGTTATTTCATTTCAATTCAATTCAATGGAGAAAGTTATGAACAATTTATCGAAAGAATGAAAATATGGTCACTTCCAATAAAATATTTACTTGGAAACTTTTTCTGTTATCTCAAAAAGAGCGTATAAGTGGAAGGTTATCATATCAAACTTTTTTAGGTTTTGTTTTATTCCTGTAGACGTTACATTACATGGTGGTGTTTTAGACATCACATTTTAATAAATGAACTTCATAAACCTACAAGGATGTATTGATATCTAGTTAGCCTAGACCAGTTCCATACATAAACAAAATTTATTAGAAGTGGCAGTGTAAAACTGACCTCAAAAAAGTAAACCAGAGTTACGCAATAAATTAAAATAAAAAAGATATCCACCGAAATTGTGAAAATCGAAAATTGGAGTATCGAGCCATCATCAAGTACCTGTATTTAAAAGGGTTAAGAGGTAAGCAGATTTACGAAGATATGCTTAATACCCTTGGTGATCAATTCATTCGTATGCGACCGTGAAAAATTGTACTGCAAGCTTCAAAAGAGGTAAATTTTCCATTGAAGATGATGACCGATCGGGAAGGTCAGTTTCTGTGTCAGTACCCGAAAATATCGATGCAGTTCATGACATGATTT
Organism: Diorhabda carinulata; assembly: GCF_026250575.1. Taxonomy (NCBI): domain Eukaryota; kingdom Metazoa; phylum Arthropoda; class Insecta; order Coleoptera; family Chrysomelidae; genus Diorhabda; species Diorhabda carinulata. Next base: position 10,375,096 of record NC_079472.1, on the reverse strand, counting down.
TATCAGACCGTCGAATTGAGCTAAAACGGATATCTGAAGCACTGAATATTTCATACGAACGCGTTCATTATATAGTTCACGTCAATTTGGACATGAGAAAAATTGCTGCAAAATGGATCCCCAACTGTTTGAATGTTGATCAAAAGCTTGCAAGGGTAGAAGCATCGCGTTCGATCTGTCCTCGATTTGAAAACGATGTAGACTTCTTAAAACGAATTGTTACTATGGATGAGAGTTGAGTACATTTAAAGCAACAATCGATGGAATGGCGACACTCTAGTTCTCTAAGACCTATGAAGTTTCGTGTCCAAAAATCTACTGGAAAAGTTTTTTGGGATTGCCATGGAGTAATCTTGATTGATTTTTTGGATAAGGGTAGAAAAATAACTGGAGATTACTATTCGACATTACTCACCACTCTATGGAAAAAAATGGAGGAGAAAAGACTCGGAAAGCTATCAAAAGTCGTTTTGTTGTTGCAGGACAACGCCCCTGCACAGAAATCTCATGTTGCCATACAAAAAAAAATTCGTAACTTAGGGTTTGAATTACTAGAACACCTCCCTTATTCACCAGATTTGGCTCCGTCCGACTATCATCTCTTTCCTCAACTGAACAAAAGTTTAAAAGGTCGTAAATTTTTTTCCAACGAGGAGGTAATAAAAGCTGTCGAAGTCTGGTTTGCAGAGCAGGAAGAAACATTTTTTGGAAAGGTTCGCAGGTTCGCTGTACTAAATGTATCTAATTAAGAGCAGAATATATTGAGTAATAAAATATTTTGACACTGAAATTTTGTTTGGTTCTATAGTAGGCTAGCAGTTTTCAATATATCCTCGAACATGTTGATATCAAAGCTTCAAATGAAATTAACATAAGACCAGAAATTCAAAAAATATTCACCCAGAAAATGGACTTACTTGAAATTGTAATAATGAAATAATCGTCAGCTTTTACAGTATTTATTAAATTATTATTCAAAACTTTAGCCTCAGGTTTTTACATAACTAGTTTTCACAACTGATATATGAAGATTATGAAAAATGTAACATATCCTAATGCCATGCAGGGACTTAAAATGTCACAGTTGATAGCGGAATAAAATGAAATATTATAATATAATAATTTTTGGTTATCCTAGATAATTTCCACTCATAGTATAATTTAATATATCTATATACAATTGAGGTGGTAACATTTTAGGTAGCTCATATATTTTTGAGTAGGTTTTTTCATAAAATTCCTCCCTTAGATTTTCATAAACTTCAACTAGACGTAATTCCTCGAATAGATTATAAACTTTATCCACCGAATTTTGATTATTTTTACCATAGTGGTCACGTAAGATTTTCCTTTGTGCTTCGTTGCTTCTTTTATAAGCTTCAATCGACAACCAAGAAGTCCTACCTTCTGAAATATCCGTACATTCTTTCAGCCTTTCACTGAAAGGAGTCATTATCCCTTTCACATCGTCCTGGAATACATATCAAGTTAAAAAAATTGTCGTCTACCTAATTATGGAGAAAATTGAATAAGTTACTTACATCGATCTTTTGGAAACGAGCGATATCCAAACATATTTGTTTGGATGCAGCATGAGCGTCTGTATCAACAATATTTGCCAAATACAATGCTGAAGCAACAACTGGTTGTGTCATGATAATAAATTTTATAAAATTTTGACATTTTTCTAAATCTTCAATTTTACGTTTTTTAATTTCATGCAGTTGAGCCACATTGGTATGGGCGTAAGAGCCTAATAATTCTCTTTGGATGTTGACGTATTGGGGATGATTGGAAAAATGGTTGATGATTAGGAAGTGAGCGGCGGATTCTATGAAAGCGGCATCAAGAATAGCGTTGTTTATTCCTACTTCGTCGAGCTCGTGCCAAGTTGGTTTGTTGTAACGTATTTTAGATTCATCAGCAATATCGTCATCTATAATTATCGAAATATCTATCTGAAATAAATAATTAAGTTTTATCTACTATTTTTTTTTCAAATAGAAGCTCACCATTCTATGACACCACCCAAGAATACAAGCTTTTCTAATATTATCTTGTGTCAAAAGGGACGGTTTTTCCAGAAGTCTGTAAGCATGTACTGTGAATATAGCTCTAGATAGAAATCTTGGATTTATATCGTGGGTATTGTAATACATCAATTTGGTATATCTTTTTCGATAATCTGGATATTCCTCATGATAAATTAGCTGTTCGTCAAGTATCTCTTCATTTATTTCGGGAAATACCTTAAATAATTCCGTTTTTTCCAACGAAACGTCAACTGTTTGTGGGCGATTACGATATCGATTACTACAAATGGAAACTATTGAATCAATATAAAAATAAGGGTTTTGTAGTATAAAATAAAGTTTTTTTTTTTAATAAAGAATAGTTTCTAATCAATTATATCTTTCCCATTTTACACAGTTATCTTTTGCTATGTTTTTTTTTCAGCTTCATGATTCCGCGCTGATGTTGCATCACGTCCCAGCCAACCTCCAATAGTTTCCCACGAGTTGCCAAATATGTGTGAGGCCTTGCATTAAGATGGTTTGATTAATTGTTGATGTTAAATATCAGAATTGATTTTTTGATTTGGTCATAATCAAATTCAGTAGGCCAACCAGAACGCTGCTCATCTTTGAAAAAAAACTCCAGAACGCATTTTTTTATTTTCTGACACGTGCGCTCTGTTAACAATCAGCACTATAAAAATCACATATTTCTTTGTGAGCTGCAACAGCCTTCTTTTCTTTACGAAAATAAAAAAGTGATATTAACCAATAGCTTTAATAAGAAACACGCACTACTTGCTTCTAAAGTTACGTCAATGTAAACAGTATCACTTGACAAACGGCACTTACATAAGTTATTCAAAAATAAAGCAAGTAAAAAGCAAAAGTATTTAGTTGCCAACCTTATAATTAAATATTTTCAGCAAAATCTTTTCCCTTCCATTCAGATTCATTCTGATCAAAGATTTTATTTAAAAATGTTGTGAAAAGTGACTTACCCAGTTATTGAAGTAGTGTGACTGTATCTTTTCAATAATATAGAAGGAATAAAAATTTGAGATCTACTTCTTAGTTTTTGTAACATATTGAAATGTTTATTTTCCAAAAACTATTTGATTCTAATATAAAATAATTTGAACAATGTGTTTTTATTACTTCTAAACTAATAATAATCGAAAATTAATAGTTATTTCATTTTAATTCATTTCAATGGGGAAAGTTATGAACAATTTATCGAAAGTTTGAAATGATGGTCCCTTCCAATAAAATATCTATTTGGAAACTTTTTCTGTTATCTCGAAAAAAGCGTATAAGTGGGAAGTTGTCATATCAAACTTCATAAGATGGCTGCTATGAAATCAAGTCCTTTCTAAGTTTAATACTTTTAGTGTAAACCTTCTACACAACTGAAATGACATAGTTCTTTCAATATCAATCAATATCATTCCAAACAGAAAAGCAGATCTAACTTATCCAATTTTCAATTTAAAATAAAGTATTCTTATTAACAATAATAAACTCGTGGCCATAAAAAAACGCACCCTTTCAATATCAAAACCTAAAATGTTAATCTTTTGGGTTTCTTTTTTTTTCTATCACAAAAAGATAAAGTATTTTAAATGTTAGCGATAAAATGTATCAAAATTTCTTATCAGTAAATGTCTGTTTTTGAGGTTTTCCAAAATTTTAATTTTATGCATATTTTAATGCTTCTTTCATTCTATTGTTGTACCAACTTGTGGACAAAAGTAATTTAAGTCAATCAAGGTGTGTTAAAGTCTAGACTAGTTAAACTAAAAATTGATTATAGTTAGGCAGTTAAGTGAACGCGAAGCTGAAAGAATAGCCGAGTTAGTTGGGTAGGAACAAATTTATCGTGAAGTGGCAAATCTGTTTGGCGTACATCACACAACCATTGGCAGATTGATGCAAAGATTTCGAGAGACCGGTTCGAAGTAGGAATTCATACCCTGGACTGACCACCAAGAAGTTCAGATATGAAACCTATCGAGCATGTTTGGGACATATTAAAATGCCGCATTCGTCGTCGAAATCCATCTCCTCAACATTTAAATGAGCTTGAGCAAGCGGCATTAGAGGAATGGGAGAACGTACCCCAAGAAGTGATACAGCACTGGCGTGTTTAGAAGTTTTTTATAAAGAAAATTTGGTTTTATTACAATGTTTTTATTTTTATTTTTCCACTCATTAAAAATTACTCAAAACTACTACACATTTTTTATTATTATATAGCAATATCAATTTAAATTTATTTAACAAAAAAATATTTTCAGAAATCGGGGTGGTGCGTTATTTTTGACTACGATTGTATATTTAAAAAATTTCGAAGCATATATACGATGCTTTGGTATCAATTTCCTGTACACCTCGTATAAAATACACCAAAAAATTCAATAGAAATAGATCTGTCAATAGGTAAATAGTTTATTAACGAGGGATTATATTCAATTTCAATAATATACGGAATTCTGCTGCTGTCATAGCTTTAAAATCTATAGGGGTTCGCAGCTGTTTATCTTCCAACATATCTCGCTGTCTTGGTACACAACTGGTTTTGAAATCAGAACATGCATACAGTCAATATTGCAATACCCGAATCAAACGCTTGTATTTCCAGAACACATTTGAATATATTACAGGATGTGTATGTCATCTTAAATATGAGGACACCTAAAATATCTAACGTTTCCTTTGTTCAAACTCAATTTATGCGACAACTTTCCACAAAATGTACATTTTCAATGAGATGATTTGAGTTATAAACTCATTTTCGTGACGGTTTCTTGAACGGAACATTCGCCTTTACCATAAGGTGGTTTCAGATTTGTTTCTACGTAATACTTGCCTCGGGCTCTGAAAATATTAAAAACTACTATTAATATTAATTAAATTTGATGGTAGGGCCAGGAGTAGACAACGCGGCGCCCGCGGGCGCCATGGCGCCTCCGATCGAGTTTTAATAGGCACTCGTTGGACTAATGTAAATGTATGATTGCCAGAGCGATTCACTATTGTCATACGTCGATATACAGCAAGTAATCAGTTGAGTTTAGGATTGTGCATAGATTAGCAGCTTCCTAACCTTGAGCGTATCTAATAACACGCACGTATTTTTTGTTAGTGTGTGATAGTATTCCGGATAGACCACGCGTATATCGTGAATTTAAAACTACCCAGTAATTCAAAATAATTATTTTCTTTCAAAACCCTTCATGGGATAAATATAAAAGAAAAAGAATATATTAATTTAACGATGAATAGGAACATCTATATTGTTTCATTGATTACAAAGAAAAGTGTATTTGTTTGTTGTGTAATAATAGTGTTGCGATTCCCCAAAAAAGTAATATTGAACAACATTTTAAGACCGAATAAAAAAACATTTATAGATGGAGAATTAGTGAAAGATGCCATGTTAGAGCCTGCTGATTCACTTTTTGAAGAATTGAAAATAGTTTCAGCTATAAACACGTTGCAATTATCAACACGAACTGTTACTAGAAGAATTGAAGTATTTTCAGAGAATCTGGAGGCAAAATTAGCAAATGATATGGAAAATTGTATTTTCTTTTTGCTACAGATGGATGAATCGACAGACGTGACAAATATATCACAATTAGCAATTCGCGCGAAGATGGTATTTTCTGATATTACAAGAAAAGAAGAATTCCTCAAAGTTCTGCCATTAAAGGGAAGCACCAGGGGAGATGATATCTTTTCTACTTTTAAAAAATATATAACAGATGTAAAATTACCTGTACAAAAGTTATCGTCAATTACAACAGACGGGGCATCAGCGATGACTGGTAAGGAAAAAGGATTTGTTGCCTTATGTAGACAGGATTCCTTATTCCCGATATTTATATCTTATCATTGCCTCATATATCAGGAAATGTTATGCCCAAAAACAATCGGTTTTCAACACGTATTTACGATAGTAACAAAAATTATTAATTCCATAAGATCGGGTGCTATGCAACACAGGTTGTTTAAATTACTTTTAGAAGATGAGGACGTTCAGTTCACAGATCTTTCACATACTGCAGTGAAGTGGCTGAGGCAGAGGTGAAATACTTGAGCGGTTTAACATGCGTTTGCCACAAATAAAGGATTTTATTGCATCAAGAGACGATTGTTACGAGCAATTAAAGAATAAGGATTGGCTAATCGACCTCAGATCTAATGGCAAAGTTGAATGAATTAATATTAAAAATACAAGAGAAAAATCAGTATATAGCTGACATGATTAGTGCAGTAAATGCATTCAAACGCAAGTTAGTGTTGTTGAAATCCCATCTATTGAAAAAATCGTTATCACATTTCCCAAATATGAAACATACTGTATAGAGTAAATTTGAATAATAAAAATTTTACTGCTCCATCTTATTTAGAAATTATAGATAATCTAATGCAAGAGTTTTCTTCTAGATTTGAAGATTTTGTAGCATTAGAACCCGTTCTAAGATTTTTCATAAATTAATAAACTTGCGAAGTGAAATTATTTTACAAGCGCATAGTAATGATAAAATGTTTTGGAACTTTATCGATGAAAATAAATATCCTATTTTAAGGAAATGTGCGCTAAAAATTTATTCTTATTGTGCAACAACATACAATTGCGAGTCTTTGTTCTCGAATATCACATATTTGAAATCAACATACAATTATAGGAAATCAGTTGAAAATATGGACACCCAAGTGTCACAAGGAATTGTATGTATCATTATGTATGACACCAACAAAATAAAGTTATAAAAAATCTGCTTTTTCAATGCCTATTTACACCTGTTGATTATCTGTAAAATATGGGTTTTCAGTGATTTTAAAATTTAGTATTGCACCCTTAGGGACGAACAGGTTGCCGACCCCTGACTTAAGCTTTACTTGTCCAAGTAATTGATTCGCGCTAGTGTATGTGCTGGTCATTCATAGGCAATGTGGTATACACTTTCATTCTCCTACGTGCTCCAGTGGCACTCCAGGCTATCGTGATGTCCATAGTGTAGACATGACTTCTTAGATGACCGTGTATAGTTAAAAGTCCATTCTCCAGGCGAACTTTACGCTTTTTTAAGTAGAGTACAAAGCCTATCTATGTGTGTCATTTGCCTGTGTGCATCTATGTGAAGCCTGCCTTGATATCAAACCCATTGAAAGACCCAATAGAAAATGAATAAACCTCGTCCCGCATCTGTTTATGCTTGAGGTTATACTATCATACCTACTTACTTTGTATCCAAATGATATCCACCCATACATGAAATGGGATTTCTTTCACACAAACCCCATATATACATTAAGTAGTTACTACATTTCTTCGCTATGAAATCATTCATTAATATAGATTCCACGTAATAATCTATGGCTGATAAGTGGGAACAATGTTCTCCAAAATCTAAACCACATTTAGGTTGTCTTATACCCCCGTTGACGTAAAAATCTGCTGTTCCTAATTCTCTGATATCACCCATGATAAAATCAGTATGTATTATCTGAACGTATTGGGCACTAGATTTCGTCATTCCTTTAAAAGTGATTTGGAAAGATATCAGTTTACTTGTAGGATCTAAACCTGTAAAATACCAAGAAATATTTTGAAATTTCCAAAAAAACTATTAGAAACTTGTTTATAGATAAATTTGAATATGATTCACATCTATTGGACCTCTCTGACAATTTCTCCATCGCCATTTTATCGTAAGTATCGCAGGCTTTTCCCAATTTTCTTTTCACCCGATGAATCCGTTTAACAACGAAATAACTGAAAATTCGGTCACAGCTATTCATTTCGTCGATATTATTTTTTATTTTCCAACGTAATCTCTTTTTAGCTCCATACACTGTTCCCAGCAATATTCAATAAACTCGACAATAAGAATCGTCAAATTCCTCAAAATAGTCCTTAACTACCGATATCACCTCTTCATTGTTGGAAAATTTTTAACCATCGAACCATTTATTTAGGTCTGAGAATAGAAAATAATCTGAGGGTGCTTAATCTGGCGAATAGGATTAGGTAGCTATTCAAACTTTGATTCATTAATTTTGACCATTGCAATAACGTATATATGAGCTGCAGCATTGTCTTGATGAAACAACACTTTCTTCTTAGACAAATGCGGCAATTATTGCTCGATTTCTTCGCTGAAACGTTGGAATAAGTTCGCATAATACTTGCCGTTGATAGTATTTCTTTTCTAAAGATAGTTAATGAAAATTATCCCACGCGCATCCCAAAAAAACGACGCCATGTCCTTTCCTGCAGATGGAATGATCATTGCCTTAAAGGAAACATCTTCACGACGCTGTTTTTGTTCCATTGTGAACAAAAATGGCACCCATTTTGCGTGCAGCTTTCTCGTGTCCAAATTTTCAGTTGATATGCGATGTACCGCACTTTTTTAAATGCCTACAATATCCGCTAGCTCGCGCACTGTCAGTCGGCGATCATTCATTACTATTTTGTTACTTCGCAGTTGGTACGACTCGTTTAAACTCTGCTAACCAATATTTCACTGTTAATAACGAAGGAGCAGTTTCATCCAGACTAGAGTCTAATTTAGATTTTATATTAGTTGAGCTAACGCCTCTCAAATAAAAGTATTGTATCACAAAACGACCACTGAGAATATTCACTATTAATAGCTGTCAAATAAAAACTAAACAACGTGGCGACTTCAAACTTGAAACATATGCTATATATAAATTCTGTACTTTCTAATACAACGGTATTTTTCAAGTTACTACCTCTCTAGGTTAGGTTAGGTACTTCTGGGATCATCCTCGTATACTACAATCTCTTCACATTCGTACCGAAGAATCATGTGATAATGACGAAGGAATATGGCGTAACAAATATCAAAGTTGTATTGGTACTATGCACTTACCAATCGCTTGAGCTGCTCTACCATTTAGCAAACTACCAATGTGACCGGCAATAATAGCTCCGAAAGAATGTCCACAAAGTGTAGTACGATTCAAATTCAAAACACCATTTGTGGCAAACTCATGAATCATCTCACTTCCATAAACTGCGGTTTTTCTTATTATTAACAGTAAAAAAGGATAAACAATATTAGAAGGTATATTCCAATCGAATAAAAAAACATTGACATCGTTATTTTTCAATATAGCGTTCTTTATCTTTTGTCCATGATTTATATATGAATCGTTATAACCATGGAAATAGAAAAAAGTATCTTTGTTAGCATTGAAGCCAACACGAGCTACGTCTGACCGGTTGGTAATATCTACCTTCATACCATTTAAAATATTCGCGGAGTTATAAAAGTAGAAACCTAAATCTGTTTTTTTGACTGCGAAGAAGGCATCTAGAAGAAATTATTACAATTTCCACCTATTCGTTATACATCAAGTTCTACTTACCTATTGAAGATACCAATAGAAACTCTATAAGAAGAAAATTTATGTTTCTCATTATATGAATCTACTACTCTTTACGTTGTTGTACAAAGGACAAAATGTATCTGAATATACAATTATTTAAATACTTTAAAATTTTTTATTCAAAACGTACAGGGTTATTTTCATTTAATAAAATAAAATTACTTCAATTTAAAATCTTGTTATGATAATAAACTTTTTTCGTTATTTGGTCTATTCAGTACAATTCTATCATCTCCAGTAAGGCTTTTTCATTCTTTACCTTTCAAAATTGACAAAAAAAACTTCAGGAATCATACCGTAAATATGAATAATATCGAAATACTTGGTATACACACATTATAAAAATCCTGATAAGACCGAATAGTCAATGTCATTAACTATCTTATCAATTTGAAATTTCCATGGACAAATATTTTGAGCATGAAATGTTTTTATTTGAAAAGAATTTTGTTTTTTAAGAGAATTCAAAAAAATTCCGAACGTATTTGAATCAGGTCAGTTAATGGGGTCGTAGTCGTTTGATGATCCTTTTTCCTAAGGTAGACGAGTGGAAGAATGCGATCAGCGAATGGGTTGATTTCTTTGTATATGGTAAACATTGAAAATTATTTATTCCTCTTGAATTGCTGTTTATTATTAATTCTCAGGTGCAGTGTCATTGTTTGGTTAGTAACCCGTTCCCTGGCGTAGGCCCCATTTGGGGATCGGGGGTGTTTGTAAAGAATTAGCGCACCTGTTGATTCTGCTTTTTTACTTTGAATATTTAAAATTTAATTTTGAAATCTTCAAGTCCGAAGGAAGTGAGTACAATTTATGTAATAATATTCGTAATTTGGAAAATATTATTTTTTATTTCCCCCATTTGGGGATTCCGGAAGGTATAGGTACAATAATTATTATTGTTTTATTTTATATATACTATATATTTTTTTATTATGTATATATTTTTCCTTTTATTATTATTATTCTTTTTTCTTTTTTTTAGAGATGGACTCCAAGAAATTTCTCACTTTCCCGGAGCTAAGAGAAGCCCTTGATAATGATTTTAATTTTCTTGCACAACTCGATGACGAAGAATGGAATGTTATTGACATTGTTGAGTTACCTCCAGACAAAGTCAATGTCGTTTCCGATGAAGAAGATTTCAATGAAAACGAATTGAAAGACACAATACCTCAAGATGTTCCTGGAACTTTTGAAATTCAGTCCAATCTCTTGGAAGAAGAGATTAAGAAAGTAGGTCCCTCAAGTTCGATTCAGAAAGCTCTTCATACCAATTGCAAGAAGGAACTTGTATCAAGTTTGAAGAAAACGAAACGTGATTTCACCAGAGGTTTGAGGGACGATCAAGAGATATAAAAGAGGCAGAAAAAATAAAAAATGATTTGAAAGGAATGTCTGTGGTTCAAATCTTTGAAACATTACTTACGGAAGATATAATTCTGTATATTGTAGAGCAAAGTGTCACGTATGCAACTCAAAATAATCGCCACTCATTCACGTTGTCGGTGGACTGTCTTCGAAAGTTCATTGGGTTTCTGATACTGACAGGATACCATTTTCTCCCACAGGAGCAAATGTATTGGTGCGAGGATGAAGACATAAATTTACCCTGTGTAAAAAAAGATAACAACCAAAAAATTTCAAAATTTTCCCTTTATTAGAACAAATTAACAATCAGTTCTTGCAGTTTGGGGTTTTCCCCAAAAATATAAGCATTGACGAACAAATGATTAGATACTATGGGCATCACTTTTTCAAGCAATTTATCGTGGTAAGCCGATTCGGTTCGGATTCAAGCAATGGCCAATGTGTTGCACTGAAACCGGATTCTGTTTCCATGCAGAGTTTTATGAGGGAAAACAGAGCCAAGAGCTTTCCCAGTTGAAGGTCTTGGAGCCTCTGTTATTCTAAAACATAATTCATTACATGACAACCCTACTGATCATGTTTTCTATTGAAAACTTCAGTATAAAGGGAAATAAGAGCTACAGGAACGGTTCGTTACAACAGAGCCAACAAGTGCTCATTCAAAAAGGATGAAGAAATGAATGAATGAATTAAAAAGAAATTCGAGGCACATTTGATTATAGATTTGATAAAAACAATGATATATTTACAGTAACTTGGAAAGACAATAATATAGTCAAAGTATTATCAAATCATCAAGGACTTGATCCAATCCATTTTGTATCTCACTTTTCCAGGACTGACAAAAAGACGGTGGCTGTGCCCATCATCGTGTAAAAGTAATTATAACAAGTACATGGTCGGTGTGGATAAACTAGATTGGATGATCATTGAATATAGAATAAAAATCCGAGGTTTTTTCTTCTTTTCTTTCTTCAAATTTGATAGACGTGATTGTTGTAAATGCCCATGAACTTTATGAAATAGCTAATGGAAAAATCCCATTCCTTGGCTTCAAGAGGGCTATAGGAGGAACCTATTTGGCAAAGTTTTCAATTTCTGATCCTAAGAGGTTATGCAGACCAAGCCTTCATAAACTAACCAGTAAACGTGTGCCAGAAGATATTCGTAAAAGCCGCGATGGACTTTTGATTGAAAGAACTGAAGGGAGCAAGCAAAAAAAATGCGCTGTATGTGCAAAAATTACATAAATGATTATTTATATTTCAATAGTATTGCTTTTTCATTCTTTGATTTTATTTTGACCAATGTTCTGAGCCTTTGCACTAGCTTTTTTTATAATTGATACTTATTTCCATTAATACATTATTATTCCATTCCTGTACTTGGCGTGCTCCCCAAATGGGAACTTTTTGAAAAATCAGTATTTATTTTAAAAACCGGTAATAAAAATTTATTGCATGGTAAAGTTGGGAAAAAAATGAAATATCAAAAAAAAATAAAAGTGTACAGTTTTGCTAATTAACTTATTAGTATTCACTTTTAGTACAAAATTCGTGTGAGTAGGTTAATGGTTGATAACTGTTCAATGACAATTATTAAACAAAAAGTAATGAAAAGATCATATTTTGAATTTCCATCGAAAATTAAACGAGATGTGATCTTAGATCATAGTTTGCGTGAATGCCTTTTGATAGCCAAAGAAGATTAAAACACAACGCGCGTTCATCAAGTTTTTTCTGTTAAATTTGAATCTGCTTAAACAAAAATATCGTTTTCGTTTTGATAATGGAATCGACAATAAATTTTGATGTTAATTCCAATAGAAAAAAATGCAGAAGCGTCGATTGGCTGGTAGGAAGAGATAAGAATAAGGTTAGTCATTACTTGAAACCTTCACCGCAAACCTCCTTTTAACAGTGCAAAGCTGAATTTACCTATCGCTTAATCAGTGGCGTACAATTACATTTTTGAAGGCTCTGATAAATTTTTCAATATAATCTCGGAAACAAATAGTATTGTGTTTATTCATATAGTGTATAATCTTCATTGATGATTTTGAATCAATATGAAAATTTTCTATAACGCAAATTTTCAATTACAGATAAAATAAAGATATATTTTTAACTCCTGGAACGTTATGACGTTTTCTTTTCCTTTTTATTATTTTAAAATATATTTTATTAGAGACGACTGTGCCGGGAAATTTTCAATTATGCCTAAGATTACATTTGGAAGGAAACCAAGTCATATCTTACTTATTAAAGAGTCAGATTTTGGGGAAAATGCGGGAGAAGGATATGAGAAATTGTGTAAGGATATTTGAATTCCACTTGACTTCCTTTCTAACTTGTTGATTCTATATTCACCTTATTCGTTTTACGCTTCATTTGAATTCTACAAAGTATTGTACGAGTATAAAACATTAGTGACTATTCCACTGTAATATTTATAATAATTTCTCAACTATTAGCATGGAACCTGATTTTTGACAATATAATTGAGTTATATTGAACGCTACCAGTGAAAAGTTTTGGCTCTCCATAGTCTTTTCATTAAATGATGGTGGTATTTACATTGTTGTCAGATTTTTCCTTTTCCGGAAAAATAATGAACTTTGGTATTTCAAATAGATCACCTGATATATTTTGTGTTTTTAGAAATCCTTAAGAAATACTGAGATGCTCAAAATGTTGTTCATTCACTTCAATACAACAAGTAATGCGATTTTTAAAAAACTTTGCAATACATTTTGCAATATCCCTGACTGCTCAATTCTTATTTCTATGGTAATGATATCTTCTTTTAATTCCTGGCAGGTTTTGTTTTATTAACGATGTTTTTTAAGTGACCCCACAGGAAATAATCTAAGCCAGGGGTTGCCGACCTGTTTGTTCTTAAGGGCGCAATACTAAATTTGAAAATAGATTTTTATAATTTTATTTTGTTGGTGTTATACATAATGATGCATACAATTCCTTGTGACACTTGGGTGTCCATATTTTCAACTGATTTCCTATAATTGGGGATATATTTAGAGTTTACGCTCCTTAAACAATTATCTAAATGTGAGTCATTAAGCTTTGTTCGGTATTTTGATTTCAAATATTTCATATTTGAGAATAAATACTCGCAATTTTATGTTGTTGTACAATATGAATAAATTTTATTAATTTATGAAAAATCTTAGAACGGGTTCTAATGCTACAAAATCTTCAAATCTAGAATAAAACTCTTGATTTAGCTTATTTATAATTTCTAAATAAGATGGAGCAGTAAAATTTTTATTATTCAAATTTAAATTCTAAACAGTATGTTTCATATTTGGGAAATGTGATAACGATTTTTTCAATAGATGGGATTTCAACAACACTAACTTGCGTTTGAATGCATTTACTGCACTAATCATGTCAGCTATATACTGATTTTTCTCTTCTATTTTCAACTTTAATTCATTCAACCATTAGATCCGAGGTCGATTAGCCAATCCTTATTTTTTAATTGATCGTAACATTCGCCTTTTGATGCAATAAAATCCTTTATTTGTGGCAAACGCATGTTAAACCGCTCAAGTATTTCACCTCTGCTCAGCCAACTCACTCCAGTATTTAAACGATCTGTGAACTGAATGTCCTCATCTTCTAAAAGAAATTTAAATAATCTGTGTTGCATAGCACCCGATCTTGGGGAATTAATAATTTTTGTTATTATCGTAAATACGTGTTGAAAACCGATTGTTTTTGCGCATAACATTTCCTGATTTATGAGGCAATGATAAGAAATAAATATCGAGAATTAGGAATCCTGTCTACAAAAGGCAATAAATCCTAACCAGCCATCGCTGGTGTCCCATCTATTATGTACTTTTGTACAGGTAACTTTACATCTGTTATATACTTTTTTAAAGTAGAAAAGATGTCTTCTCCTTTCCTTTAATGGCAGAACTTTGAGGAATTCTTCTTTTGTTGAAATATCAGAAAATACCTACTTCGCGCAAATTGCTAATTGTGATATATTTGTCACGTCTGTCGATTCATCCATCTGTAGCAAAAAGAAAATACAATTTTCCATATCATTTGCTAATTTTGCCTCCAAATTCTCTGAAAATACTTCAATTCTTCTAGTAACAGTTCGTGTTGATAATTGCAACGTGTTTATAGCTGAAACTATTTTCAATTCTTCAAAAAGTGAATCAGCAGATTCTATCATATCATCTTCCACTATTTCTCCATCTGTAAATGGTTTTTTATTCTTAGCTAGCAAATGCGATATTTTATATGACGCGATCTTTGCTGCTTTATGTTGTTGCATCGGTTTAGTGAAAAAACTTTGCTGGTTAGTTATTGAAGATTTTAAAGAAATCTTTTTTTCTTCTAATTTCAGATTTCATTAGTTAGTCACTATCAAAATTGGTATGAACGGTCTTAAAATGCCGTTCTGGTCTATTCGAAATACGATCACACACTAACAAAAAATACGTGCGTGTTATTAGATACGCTCAAGGTTAGCAAGCTTCTAATCTAAGCACAATCCTAAACTCAACTGACTACTTGCTGTATATCGCCATCTGACAAGAGTAAGTAAATCGCTCTGGCTATCATACATTTAAGCTAGTCTCACCTCTGGTCTAAAGGATTCATTCAACTCTTCACGTCTATCAAAATCGTCATCTGATAACTCTTGAACCAATTTGACTTTGTATTGATGGAATTTAGTATCTTGTTTGCGAAATATCAAATTCCCTGGATATTTATCTAGTACTAGTGTAGATTGTCTTCTAATATGATACAAACATCTAAATATTTGTTCATTAAACCAGTTTCGTTGAACTTTTTCACTTATTTACTACAGTATATCTTGTTATGGGATTTCGGTTAGGATATAAATTATTAAAGATATTACGTCTCTCGTTGACTTCTACGCCTATCATAATAACATAATATCAATTCGTTGTTTTCCAGATAAACGATTCTTCGTGCCTTTCAATAAATTTCAACAAAAATAATTTATTAAAACTTCAAATTTGTTATTGTAGCAGTCATAGCCACCTAAATGTATTATTTTAACTTAACTTAATGTAGCTATAACTCCGAAATTATGTCATTTAGGTATAGGAAACATTAGATGGAAAATAATAAGTATTTTTTAAGGATTTCGAAAAGCGGAAATGTAATGAAGTGTAATTCATTTGAAATAAAAAAGTTGATTATTTTTCCTGAAAAAGGAAAGATCTGACAACAATGGCTGTATCACTAGTCCCTTGTACACAAAAATTTATGAAAATTGTACAAGTCGCTTCCGAGATAATTGAGGCGTTCCATATATAAAACTCACTCGTCTAGATCTAAACGGTGTCTTACAAATCAAAAATAATATGTGTGTCGGTTTGTGCGACCGGCTGATTTGTTTAATATTTTTTATCTGTGAATTTTTTCAGTGTTTATACTTTTTAGACCAAGAAATTTTTTCGTTAACGAATTGTTTTCGTACTCGCAAATTGAGACTTGTAGGTTTTAAAATGTGTAAAACCGAGGAACTATGAGTTAAAACTCGTCCATTAATCGCAAGTCTTCATAGTCTAGGCAAAAGTAACCATAACTTTGCACCGAATTGAAAATACCTCGACGTATCTCGGACTACAACGTGAAAAAGTATGCATGCACCAGCAGCTTTGGCAATAGAAAATGTTCAAGGTGGTATCGAGTATTGTAAACGTTATTGACGATTCACGAGTTCAGATATACCAGCTCAGATCAATGAATTTAGGCATCTGTCGTTGAGTACTTCAACAGTGAAAAGGAGATTGAGAAGGTGGCAGTGAAGAAATCTCTTTTAAGACGTCAAAATGAAATTGAGATATTGCAGTGAGCTAAAGAACATAAAAATTGGACGCATAAGGAATAGACGAAAGTTTATTAGAATGATGAGTCAAAGCTTGAAGTTTTTGAGTCTAAGATAAGAGTGTATAAGTAAGTCAAATGAAGAACGGATGTTAGATCCATGAGTAATCTCGACTGTAAGACACGGCGGAAGCTCATTGATGGTTTGGAGATGTTTTGGAGGAAAAGCCTCTGGAGATCTTGTAAAAATTGAAGAGATTTCGAAAAAAGAACGCTAAAAATATATTAAAGGAAAATTTAGCACCCTCAAGCAATCTTCAAAGTTGTAGAAAGATTATTTGAAAAAATTGGGTAGGAAGAATGTACTGAAAGTATGGAATAGCCACCACTGTAGCTCGACTTCAACCCAATGAAGTTCTAAAACAATAAGGACAAGGAAACTACATAGCAGTGTCATACACAACATTCGAATATCATGATTAAACTAGTGAAATCAAACAGACGATGATTATTTCTCGAATTTCTTACAGAGAATGCCAACATTACGCACCGAAATAAAAATTTTAAATTACAGACTGAGGTTTTAATATTACCATATTCTGATCTATATAATTTTTTCTTTAAAATATTGAAATTGAAATCGTTCTTGTATATGACGCAAACAATAGGGTGGGCAAAAACTTTTTATTGGTAGCGTATATGTGTGTACTTGTGAGTGGAGTAATTCAAAAGATGCATTTATATATTTTATCCGTTTTTGAAATTTTAGCATTAAATTCCTCTATATATAGCTCCGAGAAAAGATAACCAGTAAAAATAAGCAGTAAGCATTTACACGGTAGACGTATCTTCGGAGATTAGTCGCGAGAAATAAGGGGAGAACTTAATAAAATATAAGTGAAAACGAAATGGTAAACATAAAAACAATAATCTCGTTATATCCCGTGTTTACAGCGTTTCCTTGAAAAATGGAGAGCAGCGCAATAAAAATAGGAATAAAACTCAGTTGGAGTAGTAATTCAAAAAATATTTAGGGTGGTATTAATCCCGAGATACTATAAAAAAACCAAAACAACTCGAATCCATTCATCTTAAACCTACGAATTATTTATTTCGATAAACTGCTCCGCGAAGGTTCATAAATATTATGAACTTTATTCACTCGGGTTTTATTTTTATTTAGAATTCCTATTTGTTCTAAATCATACTTGAACGTAAACTTAGGTTGTTGCTAATAGGTTGGGGAATATTTATTACAAGTGTACTTAGAATATAATTCATTAACATCTTTAGACATAACGTGGAAGAAACATCTAGAAGTAGACCATCTCTATATATTTTAGAAGTGAAGTTCAAACTTCAAACGTCAATTTGAACTACAGATATCTACTTTTTCACGTTGCGTTTACCGACAAACTACGGTTTAAACGTCCCCGGCGGTCTGGGAGTAGTTTAAACCTCAGTTTAATATGAAATTGAAGACACAAATACAAGTTCATCAAATTGTTTAGATTTTTACAAAATAATAGAAGATTTACACTTTATATTTGATGAACTCGATGATGATGATGAAGAAATTGTCGATGCATCAAGAAAACAAAAATTTATTCGTTCTAGAGCAAATTTTTCAATTGTAACACTTATTTTTCAAATTTGTTGTGCTGCTTTAGAAAACATTTCTTCGTATTTCTTTACAAGTTTAACCGAGAGCACTACTTCATTGTCAGAGAAAGCTACAGAACAATGGAAAAGGCACTGGAAAAGAAGGTAGATAGGAGCAAAACCAATTATTGGGACAACCTACAGGGACTGAGGCAGGGAAAGACTCTTCTGGGAAACTGTAATTAGAGTAGATTTGCTGAATGTATCAACCTAAGTAAGAACAATCTACGAATACTAACAGGAGTTCTATTGGAGCATGGTCACCTCAACACCTACGCTAGACCTAGCATATAATGCTACCTGCAGATTTTGTTGCACATAGGACGGTAGTATGGAACACAAAAGAGCTCCAGAGCACTACACCTGGGTGCGTATGAAATAGTAGTCGAAGATCTCTGGCAATTGAAGCCATTCCACATTCTAGACTTTTTAAAAGGATTGATAGATCAGCTGTAAAACTGGGTTCTCCAGTACCGCAGGTACAATAGATCCCCATACGACTACAGATATCGACTTTTCCTACTTTTTATAGATTGCGTTTACTGACAAACGGTTTAAACGTTGCCTGTGGTCAGCGGGTAGTTTAAACTGCAGTTTAACGTGAAAGGGAGGATCCGAACCCAAGTTTTGTGAACATAATTGAAGATGTACACTTTATATTTGATGAACTCAACGATGATGCTGAAGAAATCATCCACATTGTCGATGCGTCAAGAAAACAAAACTTTTTCCGTTCTGGAGCAAATTTTTAAATTTCCCCTCTTATTTTTCAAATTTGTTGTGCTTCTATCGAAAATATTTCTTCGTATTTCTTCACAAGGTTAACCTAAAGCTTCATAGAAATTGCAATTGCAAAATGTTTTTTGTTCATTCTAGTTTTTCGGGGATAGAAGCCTAATTTGAACCATTTGACCGTTGCAGTAACCAAAGATTGATAAAATCTGTGCGATTTTATATAGGCAACTTATTATACGTAGATGTAGACGAGGTTGATGCCATCGTGTTTCTGAAGAAACGTCTCATGGTTACATTGAAAGAAACTTTGTTATTTTGATATAATAATGAAAGTCGTTAGTACGTCAAAACGTAATTACAGGTCTTGTAATTATTGTATTGAGAGATTTTCTCTAAAATTTCTGTAAAACAATCGTATAAGAAAGTTTTTCATGAAATTGACTTCGAATTAGTTGACCACCTATCGTAGAAAAATTTTTAGTTGTGCTAAGATTTTTGTTAAACGAGGACGTAAACGCCTATTTTAAGAATAAAGACGGCAAATATCATTGGGAAGGGTTAAAAAGGTTGAAGTAACACTAAAAAAGTGTGTACAATTATGTTTATGGAAAAAATTATATTATGTATTTTTAAAAACTTTTTAGTTAGCACTTGTATAATCTTGTAAGTTTCGAACAAGATTAAAAAACAAGTTTTTGGGAACAAACCGACAAAAACAATTCAAAATATCAACGATAAAAGAGATCAAGGATTTTAAAGAGAAAGTATCAATAAAGTAGTCGGTTTTGACCTATAGTGTACTTGAGGTGGATATACTCAAATCGTCTTATAATTTTTTCTCATAAAGAAGGATGATTCTATAATACTCTCACAAACTGTGTTCACTTGTTTAATGATGACGATCTTGTTATTATTTGTTATTATTTTAATATTACCCAATACTAACTCAACCAATGATCATAGGTTGATGACTTCCTCAAAAAACTTCACCAAATTTCTTAATATCAGGTGCTTTCTAGGAGCTCTATGAGAAGAATGTCTGTAAGGAATAAAGGACTACTGTATATTCGATCACTGTTTTCTTCGCAAACACACCAATAGTAGGTGACCAAGCAGGGTCACCTACAGCGATACTAACACTCGCTTTTAAAGAAAGTATTTCCAGTGGTTTATGGTGTTTTACATGCTACAGTTCAAACTTCTCAAAAGGGCCCCTTTGGGGGCTTTTTGTTATTAAAGTCACCTTTTTGGAACTTATTTATAATGAATTTATCTATTTTCGAGGCCAAGTTCGTGTCCAAGGAGACTATTTATGTTCAGTTGATTAGTAGTCCATTTTAACTACTAACAAGGCAATCAAAAGGGTCAGGAATCCTTTAACCGGACAGGAAACTCCCTCCGGCAATAAGTCCAATGTCGTAGGAGAGCCAAATTCTAGTTCGGTATTAACAAACGGAATTTAATTATCGAGTTTCAAATTGAGTCTATAAAAATTTAATTTCAATTTTTATTCTTTCCCTATTCTTCCAACATGCCTAGAGTAGCCCGCTCTCCAATACAAACCTGGAGTAAGCTTGTTTCCACCACCTCGAGGAAGGAATTCTCTCCTTTTCTTTCTAAACCCACTCGCTCGACGGACACCTTCCACTGCGTGAGTATTCTTCACACCCTTTTCCTAAAAGAATCTCCTGTGGAAGAAAAACTTAAAAATGTCATACAATTCAATCAAACACATCACAGAAATTCCCTCCTGCAATATCGAATGAATCAATATCACTGTCATATGCAGAACTCTGGATACTTTTTGCAGCACTATTTCTGACGTAAAAAAGAAAATTTGTGTGTATATTATTTACACTTCATCTACATGTACCATAGTTTATTTGTACTTTACTTTATTTGTTTAATTGTTAACTCTTTGTATGTCTTTCTCATACTTATATGGCCCTTGGGGTGTAAATTAATGAATAAATGATACACAATTTAACTACTACAAATAACATTATCAAATATTTATTAATTTATCCCACATTTCCATAAACCAATTAATTAATAAGCAATTTCGTTATGTAAAATTTGTTAAGCCAATACTGCGTATGTGTTGTTCAATCTCCTACGAAACAAGTTACAAGTTGTCTTAAAGTTTTCGATATTAATTGATCAGTTCATTTCAGAATTTTATACTAAACGGTTATATTTCGTAATGATTTACGATTATAATATTATCCGAGTGACAAAAAATGAAAGAAATAATATTTTAAAATCTCTGAATGTTTCGTTGGAGGATTTTAATGAAATGGTTGGAATACTAGCAAAATGGATAATACAGAGTAATTTACCTGAAGAAGGTACTTCATTTTTTCATCTAGAGGTTATTCTTATATAGTTTAGTGGTCGAAAATACAGAAAAAATATGATAATTAATTTGATATATGATACTCCTAGTAATACTTGTTATAGGTTTTACATAGGGCAAATATCGTAATATTTTAAATATAGATTAAAAAGTCATTGATACAATACAATGAGAAACCAGAAAAAGTTAATGAATTTAAAACAAATAAAAAAAATGAGGAATAATTTTTATATAAAAAACTCGTACATCAAAGTTCCGAGGAGTTCAACTCAAACTTAGAAATTCAACTGTATCTATAAATAGTGTAAATTCTTTTTTTTATATTAAATCTTAAAATTTTATAAATGAAGATTAAAAATGCGTATAAAAACTAATTAAAATTTCATTCTTTTATCCTTGACATTTCTAGTAACAAATTTTTAGAATAGCTGATGATGATAAATTGATAAAATAGATGTTTTGCAAAAAATTGTGTGGTTCATTGCACGTAATCGATTTATATGTTTATACTGATTTCGTTATTATTATGTGACATAAATATCTCGCTCTGGAGATATCTTATCTCAAATTTATTGATCATTTTGAAAATAAATATAATTATATTTTACTGGAGTTTTCCAAACTAGCTTTTTATATCTCAGCGTTGCAGAAAATTGCGAGATGATTAAATTAATTTACTATTATATTGAATATTATAAAAATAAATGTACCGGATGGTCAGTAGGGGACATAACTATCATATTTCCAGGCTGAAATATTCTTAGTAAATATAATCAAGTTCTTAATTTTCACTTCTTGACGTATCTATGAAAATTTTGTGTAATTAAAAATTATATTTTACAGAAAGTTCGAGAAAAAAAATTGAAATATTTCTGTTTAACACTAAAATGAATATGGAAAAAACCAAAAGGTGTTTAGAAAATTATTATACTCTACGGACAGAACATTCAAATTTTTTTGCTAAGATGATACCGAATACAAATTTATATAACGAAGTCAAAAAAATATCGTAAGTATCGTTTCCAAAGCAGTTTTTGTGATTGAATCATAAGAGGACGAAGATAGTCTCAGAAGTGCCTGGTCCAACAAATTTTGGGATAAATATTAATAATAATAATATTTATTTGTCAACGTAATTTAATTTTCACATTGTTGGAAAATCTTTGATCACCGAGTTATGCTTTTAAGTCCAGGAATAGGAAATAATCCGATGGAGCTAAATCTGGCGTGCTTGAAGTAGCAATTTAAACTCTAGTTTATTAATATTGGCCGTTGCAATAATATATATGTGAGATTGTCTTGATGAAGCTTTGTTCTTAGTCAAATACGGCCGTTATTGATTGATTTTTTCCTAAAACGTTGCAATAAGTTCGCATAATACGCGCCGTTGATTGTGTTTCCTTTTTCAAGAAAGTCAATGAAAATTATTCCACGCGTATCCCAAAAAACCGACGCTAGCACCTTGTCTGCAGAGGTAACGGTCTTTGCCTTCTTTGGAGCCTGTTCTCTTTCTTCAGTTCAATGTTTCGATTGTTCTTTTGTTATTGGTGCGAACTGATTGACCCACGTGTTATTCATGGTGATGAAACGGTGCAATAATTATTTCTGTGGAATATTGTCAAACACTCGATGGAAACAACAACAACGCTTTTGTTCCATGGTGAGCAAACGTGGAATCCATCTTGCGCACAGCTTTCTCATGTCCTAATTCCCAGTCGACGATCGTTCAGTTCCGCTTTGACGATTTTCTTCAATATTTCTGGAGTTGTCACCTCATTTGGTCACTCCATGCTGGTCTCTGCAGGTCATACGGCCTCGTTTAAAGTCTGCTAGCCAATATTTTAGTGTTGATAATGAACTTGAAACATTTACTGTATAGATTGAGTACTTTGTAACACAGTGGTAATACCGCCATCTCTAGGTCAGGCCAGGTACTTCTGGGACCATCCTCGTGTTTTTAATTCAATTAATGATTATTGTGTACCATCATTATATCCGAAAAACTCGTATGTGAATAATTGGTTTGTTTATATGTTTTAGAAATTAATTATCTAGGAATATTTTGATGTAAACAATTCTATTGATAATTACAAATTTATAAAACTGGAAATATTGTTATGTTATTTAATAAACAACAAGGACACCAAATGAGTTATTCGGATAAATTGTTGTGTTCCATCACAATTACGTATGAAAAAGTCCGTGAAAAATGATATCGTATAGTATTTATTTTCCAGGCGTCCCATTGTTATGCCGGACCTAACCTCAGATTTGTGTCGCATAGTCATTTTTAGACTGGAAAAATGCGAAGATTTACAATGCGACGCCGAATTTTATCAATTGTTAACCATGATGGGCGTGGAATTGAGACTTGATAGGGGAGATTGTTTTTACTCTCATATTTTAATAATTGATCTGTCATATTTCGAGCCGAGGCATTTACTAAAATATACACCAAGGGTTTGCTCATTCTATGCAAAATTATTCGTGAGTATTTTAATAAAACTAACAATGTATAAACAGTATGTCAACTTTTAAACCCCATGTTAACTTCGGGTCTTCTCGCTCCTGGGGGGCGGTCGACCGCCGACTTTTCGGGTCAGTCTTTCTACCTGAATTTTATTGTTGATACATTAAATAAAAATTTTTCATCTTTTTAATGCTAATTTATTAAATGCAATGAAATTACATTTATTTTTTGTTTTTCAATGAAAAAAATCAAACAACTTTTAGAAATCACAGGTCTGATTAATAGCTGAAACTGTTTTCTTTTTTATAGTTTAAAAATTGTTCTCGGGCACCTAGTCCTAAAAATTTTTTTTTTATTTAAAGTGTGCAACACCTTCTGGTCCTCTTAACCAAAAATTATGTTCAAAATTGTTATCGAAAAGCTTTGATTTGAAAATTAACAAAATGAAAATTCAGTCAAGTCAGTTTTAAGCTATTAATCAGACCAGTAATTTGCTAAAATTGTTCGATTTTTTCATTCAAAAACCAAAATAAATGTAATTTCATAGTGTTTAATGAAACAGCATTAAGAAGATAAAAAATTATGAACAAAAATTTGTTATGTAATGTATCAAAAATAAAATATAGGTAGAAAGACTGAACCGAAAATGTGGGCGGTCGGCTGCCCCCCCCCCCCAGGAGCGATAAGGATCTGGCTGCCAAGGAAGGCAACCCGAAGTTAACATGGAGTTTAAATGGTAACATGGGAAATCCTATGGCCGGTTTCCTCAGAAACATACGGTAGATATAAATTTACATATACACATGAAACTCACATAAAATTACATTATTTACAGTATATTATTCACGAGTGTATAATGCAGATTATTACTCACCCAGTGAATAAAAACTCATTATACGTGAGTAAAATACTATACTTTATCTACGACTACTAAAAATTGTTGTTCAAGTTATTTTGATGGCAAATTTTCTTATATTATTAAAAACAATATTATATTTCCCAATAATTCATACAATGAATTGAAGAGTCTGAGACTTCGCAAGGTACCCAATATGTCGAAGAATGACCCTGAACATGGACCAGATGACGTGCCAAATTGCATTGGAAGAAAATAATTATGCGAAAAAAATGATGAACTCATATTCAAGAGGATAAATAGATACTATAATCAATTAAGCAACAAAACAGAAACATCAAAACATTTTTCCTTACCATATGTACAAGGAATTTCCCAACTATAATATCAGTATAAGTCAGTATATAAGTCATAAAGGACATAATACATTATCCAAACATTTCACTAAATTAAAATCTAAAACAAAATTGATATTATATATCAAGTATCTTATAATTATTGCGACGCTATCTACATAGGGCAGACATCTCAGTATTTACGAAATAGACTAAAAGGTCATCTAAAAACTAAAACCCAAAAACAAAAGAAGTGATATTACATATCAAGTACCTTATAATGATTGCGACGCTATCTACATAGGGCAGACTACATTGGGCAAACATCTCAGTATTTACAAAATAGACTAAAAGGTCATCAATACTCAACTAAAAACAAAAGCCCAAAAACAAAAGAAGTGATATTATATATCAAGTAACTTATAATGATTGTGACGCTATCTACATAGGGTAGACATCTAAGTATTTAGAAAATAGATTACAAGGTCATTAATAGTATAAGAAGAATAAAACTTATTTTGATATACATTATGTATCTCATTATATTTTGATAAAGACTGAAAGTGTGATGTTTGTTCAATCGTAATATGGACGAATATGTAATAGTAAACGAAGGATTGAATGAGTTGTCAAATAAGTGGGTTTCTCTTAGGAGGATCTATTAGAAAAATTTTCATTTTTTGTTTAATTTGTAAAAAATTACTTTAATAGTATACGTCAAGAATTATAATCATTTTCTATTCATATTCATAATTAAAACTTTTTTTTTCTAGCTTGCTATAAATTTGAGACTGAAAAATATCCATATAGTGAACCCATCGACGATTATTGATAAAGTTTTAACGTTTTTTAAACTGTTTCTACCAAGCAAGTTTCATGGGAAAGTAAGTGAACAGAATCCAATTACGATTTGGTATATAATGACAAATGTTTCATAATATATGGATTTTGTACCATCAATTTTTTTACCGATTTTCTCGAATAATTTATTTAATTTCACAGCTTGTGATTCATTCAAGTTATGAATCACTTTATGCATTTATTCCTAAGAATTATTTGCCTTCGAATTATGGAGGGACTCAAATATCGATTGAAAAAATTCAAGGTGAGTTCACAGATTTACAAATAGCGATGTTTCTAAACTTATTTTTACATTACAGACAGGTGGTGTGAAGAAATTGAAAAAAATGAAGCTTTGTTTGAAAAATTGCTGCTTTTAAAATGTCAGTCCACTAATAATAACGAAGTGTCAACAAATAACGTCTTCGGCGTCAATGGAAGTTTCAGAAAATTGACTGTAGATTAATTTTTGAAAATAAATAAAGGATATATATTCAAATCGTTTGTTAATAAACAAATCCTCTTCTAATATAATTTAAAATAACACGTTCACTTTAAATATGAACGGAAATTGTTTCCGAGGTACCTTTGCTTGAGATTACACTTATATATGGCCCTAATCAACAATTTAACAACAGTTAAATTGGTCCTTAAAACCATGACGTGAGTTTTAATTACATACGCAGTACAGTTGAAGGCTCTGGGAAATCTGAAAAGCTATTTGAATGGATAAGGATTGGAAAACGTAGCGAGAAAGGGGAATTTTCTATAAAGGTGTGATGTATACTATTTTACTTGGGGTGAATTTTAATACTTGGCTCACAATTGTTTATTATTAGAGGTTATGTTTTATGCATATTAAATATTTATATAAAAAATAAACTTATTTCGTTTTTAGTTAATTAGTTAATTGACTAATTAATCAATTAATCATTAATTGAAGGTGTACAGACACGTAATAAATACTGCTGTTAACCTTCCATCAAAAAATTATAAATATCTTTTTAAAACTCCAGAAATAACAACAATTTTTTCATAAATTTCAGTTTTCTCAAAATTTTTTCAAAGAAGATGCGTTCAAAGAGAATTTTAGTCGAAAATTGTGTTCCACAAATATACGAGACTTGTCCATAAAATTCTCAACGTATTTTCACAATGAAGAACATGTGAGTCAGGTATTTTTGAAAGATCATTAGATCAAACTTTTCAGGAGAAATAAAAAACTGAATACTGAAAAGAGATTTGAAATTACGTGTTTGTTATGTGAATATAAAATAGGCACATGTTTACACGTTGTCATGTATTTTGGACAATAAAAAATGTCCACATTTTTGAAAAAATAACATCAAAAATGAAAGACTTATATTGTTACTAGAATTTCTCTAAACATGAATTACTGTGTAATGGATAATTTGTGTTTAATTTAAAAAATAATCAGCATATGCTGATGAATCAACCACTACCTCCTCATCATCATTTTCCAACGTAAGCCAGAGGAATATTTCTTTATAAAAAGTCATATATATTGTTACGAACTCATCTCCGCCTCGGAGCCGGTCCTGCTTGGATATAGCAGAATTCTAAAATTCGGCGATGAATTACCCGATATTCGCTTTATCTCTACATCAGCTTTTCAAAGCAAGCGGTTTATTTACATTGTTTTTTTTTGCATAATTTCTAGGAAGTTCTATTTATTTATTTGTTTTGTTTCTCTATATTTCTAGAACGTTTGGAATTCTTTAGGGTTATATAAAGAGTTTCTGTAGCGTAGTTTAGTTCAATATATGATTTATAGTCGTAGTGAACAGATCGAATTAGCGAAGTAATCGAAGAATTTAAATGAATTATTTAAGTTAGTTAAGTGATAGTGATAAGTGAGCTATTATAAGTTAGAGTAGTGTATAGTGCTTAAATAAATCAAGAACGTGAGAGAAAGTGTTTATTGATTCACAAAATATTACAATACGTAAGTTTTATTCAAATGATATGCTTTAGGTAGGTTTACTGGTTTACTTTTTTGACGTCAAACTTTACACTGACAGTTCTAATAAGTTATTGTTCGTTGCTATGGTAACGCAATATTTTGTTTATGGATGGAACTGGTCTAGGCTCA
This sequence comes from Diorhabda carinulata, assembly GCF_026250575.1. NCBI lineage: Eukaryota > Metazoa > Arthropoda > Insecta > Coleoptera > Chrysomelidae > Diorhabda > Diorhabda carinulata. Next base: position 10,347,072 of record NC_079472.1, on the reverse strand, counting down.
CTAGATATCAATACTTCCTCGTATAGACTAAAACTTCTGTTTCTATAATTGAGAGAAGGGAATGGTAATCACTGGGGGCCGTTTGTTGCCGTCCGTCAGTATTTTTGGGCCCTTCTTTCTACAAACCTTGGCATAATTTAAGCATTCTTTTAAAATGGACTTGCTGACATCAGGAATGATCTCGACGAGGTTCCCTTCGAACTTTAAGCGTTGCTTCTTCTACTTTTGCAAAAAGATGGCCACGGAAGTCTTTGAATTATTTGCACGCTCATACACTTTTCACCAAAAATTGTTGGGAATGAATGTCCACCGAATGAACAATTTTCGCGCACAAAATCTTTAAGCTGATTGCAATATTGATTTTTTATTTAAATAACCAGTTCATATTTTTTTTATTATTATGTCGGTGGAATCGAGAAATATTATTTACTTTTCATCATATATAATTCGTATTTAAATATAATTTCTAAAAAGCACAATGTACCAAAAAAATACCGGTTATCCAAATACTTAGTATTTAAACGTTGTAGAATGATAAAAATCAAAATATACATTTCAAAAAATTATATCTCGTAAAATTTTGAAGAATCTCTGATAAGTGGAAAGTATTTGTAAAAAACTAGTCACACAGTCACACATATGCATATATCTTTTATCAGATATAATTTGTTAGACAAGTGCCTCAATCATGTGAAATTTGAGATATATTGGGTAGAACGTGAAAGAATCTCTTTTTCATGTGTATTAGGACATCTCAGCACATAAAAAGGAATATGTCGCTTTGAATAACTGAAAAGCAAATATGAGTTAGAAATGTAGTAGTATGTAGAATTTCCGTTTCAGTCCTTCAGAGGTACTTTCATTTCATAAATTGATCATTTTCCTTATTTCTACAGACCTTGATGCTATCGTACTTTATTTCCTTTTATAGCGATTTGATTGCGGCGGGCAGCTAGATTTTTTTGAAATACAACACTTTTGAATGGGCCAATAATACATTTAGTTTCTATATAATCATTGTTGAAATTATTGTCTTTCCTAATATGTAATTTCGAATGGTGTTGCGGGCTGAGGACTAAAAATAAAGCCGTCCAAGAGTTATTTAAAATTGTTTATTGAATAAGGATCCAACGAACATACACCAACGGAGAGCGAATGAATTAGTCAACAATCAGAGAAATTGGAATAGTCTCAAAAACTGGAAGCAAAACGATGATAACAAAAAATGATGCAGTTGCACCAAAAATTTATGGTTTACGAAAAACTCACAAACCAACCCTTAGCATGAGGCCAGTAGTGAATCATATTGATTCCCCATCATATAAAATAGCAGTTTTTGTTAACAAGTTATTATCGCTAATAACCACCACGTTTGTACATAATGTTAAAAATTCATATGAATTTGTGGAGTCAACAAAAGATATAACACTGGATAAAGGTTATATCTGATAGCTTTAGAATTTTAGTAAATAACATCATTTATAAACACTGGAGATACATATCGGCATACACTGATATAAAATATAATTTGATTATGGAATTAATTGATTACTTATTTGGATCCAGTTACTTTACTTTTAATGATAAACTCTACAAACAACTGGAAGACACAGCAATGAGAAATCTTTCTAATCCTTTTTTAACAAATTTGGTGATGAATGATCTGGTTACTGAAAGTATCAAGCAACTACACTTTTCTGTTAATTTCGTTAAAATTTATGTTGATGATTTCATTTTAGCCATTCCAAAGTGACAAATTGGTTTACCTATGAAGAAGAATTAGATGGTGCTATTCCTTTCTTGGACACATTCATGCTAATTAGGCTACCGAATGTTGAATTATTGACAAATTCCAAACCTTCAGTTTCAGGTCGACTAATCAACTTTTATTCGAACCATCTTTGGAGACATAAATTAGGGACAATGAAAGGGCTTATACACACGCTTCAGCGTCTACGTAACCCTGATTTCTATACTGATAATTATAATAAAATCAGAAGAATTCTCAAAGTTAATGGTTACCTAAAAGAGCTGGTTAATAAAATTATTAAATGAGAACAATCATAACGTAATACAGGTACCTCGAAACGAAAATAAAATTTATTGTAAATTTCCGTACATTAGAGGATTGTCGGAGACACTTGGAACCTGTTTCAAAACCCACTCGTCAAATAATTGTGAGCTGACATTCTACCTAATAAATAAAGTTGGCAACTTAGTCACACAAATCAAAGACAAAACACCTAAACTCCAGCATTCCAATGTGATTTATAAGGTAAATTGTTTAGACTGCAATAAGAATTACATTGGTATGACTAAACAGTACTTGAATTCCAGAATATACCATCATGAATGTCATTGTAGAGAACATAATAAGAACAGAAAAGATGAAACAGCTCTGGCTCAACATCACTGATGGTCACAAACTAATTCTGTTGATCTCAATCACATTTTTTTCGGATGCAGCAATCACATTCATAAAACAAACAATTTGTTGCAGTTAAGTGTTAAACAAAACTACCCCCTACCTCTTAACCTCACACACCTTTTAAGCATAGATAAACGAAAAACTTTAGATCGGTTTTTTATCAAGGATATTAAATTTAATATCTAAGTAGTATCATTGAAAAATTCTGTGGCTGGTGGACTTACTTCCAAGCCACACACACACACCACACCCTATATATCCGACATGGACTAAGGCGTTCTTAGGCAACCATATTGGTGGAAAGCGGCGCTGATTTGCTCAATCTGGAAAAGAGTAGTCGAAGGATACATAGAAGAATCGATGCAAAGAGGAATAGAAGTATCACAAAAATACTTCCGAATACTTATGTATTCATCGTCTGGGACTGAAATTATGGTAACAAAAATATGTATAAAAATAATAAAATTTCTTTTTTTGATAACTCATATCCTCCATATCTTTTAAAACGACTTTTTGTATAATACATCTGACATTGACATAAACATTCAATCATAATTTTCAATGCCCATTCAATATTGAATGAATGCCTCAATGTCGCGGTATGCCACATGACGATCTTGGAATATCAGTTCACTCACAGCATCGATATTTTTTGACACAACTGTCGTTTTTGGACGACCTCCACGAAATTAATTCTGTAGCGAAGTACGACCACGATTGAAATAGGAAAACCAGTGAAACGTGGTTGATCGAGATGGTGCTTCAACAACTAAAGTCGAAGCGAGCTTTTTGACAAAGATGAATGTTTCAAGTATCATCAAACAACTCAATTAGCACTCATACGTTCACCATTAAAAATGTCAGATTTGACATAATCACATCAGCGTTGCCATATATCAATGGTATATTATTGTATCTAAAAATAAGACTCCAAACAAAAAAAGTATAGTGGAACTAATAGACTTATAGTTTTTATTTATTTCCTGCTCAAAAATAGGGACAAGACAAATAGTACTAAATGATATTGGGAAAATATCATATAAAAAAATAAAACTGCATCAATTACCGATAAAAAGCAAGTATTGGCGAGAGTGTGTGAATACAAAGAACTAATATTCAAGATATTTAAATTGATTCATTTTAATTAAACATCTACATACCTTGATAAATATATATTGTCGCAAAAAATCAGTAGACTCTACATTTTTCCTATAAATTTCTTTCAATGCTTCATCTTCAGCGTTTAGAATTTTTTCCTTAGCTGTTTTAATATCGTCTTAACTCCTGAAGATCTGTATTCCAATGTTTTATATACTATTAACGCCACAAAAACAGCAATCGATATTTAATTGGTAATTTCAGTCGCCTTTCCAGTCGTTACAACCTGCTTAGCAGTATCGTAAAGACTGCCTACATTTAACGCGTAAAAACAGAACGTGATAGAAAAGTAAGCGTTGTAGAGAAAAAAGTTTGAATCCAGTTGTTTCTATTGGCCATATACCGGCAAGTAACTTTTGAAAAATTTCATATGAATATGTTCATTTTTCTTCATATATTAACGTACTGGTTTTTCTACAAGTTATTAAACAACTCACTTGATAGTTGTCAATAAATTACTGTTCGAATCGAAGAAAGGAAATATCTTTTTCTACGAAATATTAATTGTTATTGAAGCTGGCTTTTAATTAAAATCGTACAGCACTTGAAATTATTTTCTACTGTATCATTATTTAATCAATAACCCCTTGTATTTATGAATCTATTCTACTAAATGCTACTTGATGGCGATAAATAATAATCAAGATCATTCCGCGAACGTCAAGTTGGATTTGGATCAAAGTGGACTAACTTTAATATATTTTCCGAGCTTTCGAATACTTAAGTATTCATCGTTTGGGAAATGATTAATTAAGATTTGCGGTGGCTTTGAATTGTATTAATTCCTGTGAAATTTTGAAATTCATGATCATTTTGAATATTGAATTTTGAATCCCACGAATTTCAAGTTTCAAGTCAAGAATTGATACAATTTAAAGCCATCACAAATCTTAATTAATTATTTTCCAGACGATGAATACGTGAGTTTTCGAAAGTTCGGAATATATATTAAAGTTAATGTACTTTGCTGTTTCATTGCTACGTTCTTTTAAAATGTAATCTATACGCCTTTTCTTCCTGCAAATATTGCAAAGCTATGTTAAAGAATTATGACAGAATGTCGATTAGTGACCTAGGAGGTATTTGTAAACGTATCGGATTGAACTTTGCCGAATCTAGGACATACTTCAGGATGATGTATCGAAAAAATTTAGATTTGAGAAAAAATTTGCCTCAATACTAAGCTGTAGAAGTAAGTTGGATCAAAATATCATATAAGAAATGAACAGAAATGCCATAACATGGTATACAGACGGATCTAAAGCAGCAGACAGAATTGGATTGGAGTGAAACACGAAGCATTTTTCAAGCAGGAATTTATGCAATTGAAAAATGTGTCCAATTTAATATAAGGCATATAGGAGATCATCATCCTGTCCGATAGCCAACCAGCCATTAGATTTTTAAGCTCAAATATCTTAAAAACCAAACTTGCATATTGCATATAAAATTGCATATAAAATTTAAAAGGACACTTCGGAATGAAATAACTAATACGCTCGATAAAGCGATAGACAAGCCCTTCCTGTGACCGGAACCCTTCTGTGGTATTAGCTATAGAACAATAGATAAATGAAAGGAAAAGAAGGTAGGCCTCAACAGACACCTGAAGAAGCTAGACTTAGCAGATAATGAGACATTCGTGTGAAACGCTATGGAACTCTAGAGACGAAGATCTCAGCCATCCCACATATTCTGTACTTTTTTAAAAGAAGTGGGATTAACAGATCAGCTGTAAATAATGGGTTCCCCAGTATCGCAGCAAGAAAGGGGGACTCAATGGATCCTTTGGGTCGCAGTGTATATGATACCTCAATATCCACATACATACATTATTGATTATTGAAATGATTAAATAAATGATATTATAGCAAAACAGAGATACTTCCATCATTTAATGAGCCGTCTCTGTATAAAAGTGGATAAAGGTATATCGAAAGGTGGAACATGTAAAAAAAAACTAGTCACACATGTTTATATATTTTTTATTAGATAGAATATGTTAGACAATTGCGTTAATCACTTGAAATTTGAGAAATTTTGTGTAGAACCTGAAAAAAGTTTTTTTTTTGGTAGATTATGACATATTACCACATAACTGACAAAAAAGAATATGTCGCTTTGAATAACTGAAAAGAAAATATGGAGTATTATAAAATTATTTTGGGTTATTAAATGAGATAAATTTTAAGCTCTAGCAAAGTAGAATTGTTCCAAGGATGGAAAAAAATGTATCCTGTAATTTTTTAAATCTTATTTATACTCACAGCGATCATAGATTCGACGCCAACTTTTTTAAAAGGTCCAATAGAGAGCGTGAGTGGTTTTTGAGCTCTCGCGATAACGATTTGCAGCATGTGTATGGCGCTCGAATCTAGTTCAAACCAATCACTTCGAAATATCGCTAAAGAAAGACCATGGCTACTCTTAAAGAATTGAATAAATTCATAGATTAGAAAATTGATCGGGAACAGATCAGATTGAAATACTTACTTCTATTGCTACAATGTCAGCGTTATAATAAATTATAAGTGATTGTGAAGCGAATGCTAGGAAAAATCCAATTGCTGCTATTTTCATTTGTAGAGTATCTTCCTGTGATTAAATTCGTTATTAATAATTATTTCTTCTCATTAAAAAAATACTCACTAGTAGAAATTGTAGAACAACTATAGATAAACCGAAAGATGTACAAATATAATCTACGAAGATATAATTCTCAAATGTTTCATCAAGTTGTTGAACTAAGCTGAAAATAACATAATCAAAGATTACTGCAAGGTTTTGTTTTGTTACCTAAAGGAAATGAGGATTTTTTACATCAACTTAGTATTCAGAAACTAAAAACTATCATACGTACCTAATAATATTTTGGTGTTCTTGAATACACTGCTTCGCAAAGTAATTGCATGCTTGCTTGAATTCGTTTCTGTCATTTTCACACTGGATTTTAGCTTTTCCGTAAATCTTATTAATATTATCTTCTAGTACTAATATTTGTCCAAATATGTTGTTGAGAATAGACAGAAAGAAAGTTCCGCAGAAGATGATATACATTTCTGCGTAAATGGTGAAAATAAATTGGATGATATAAGTTGTGTAATAATATTCGTACTTGTCGAATGGCACCCAGTTGGCTACGATGTAGTACTTCTGTTTTATACCGTCTTCGTTTGCAGTACTCATCAATGTGCATATCAGTGGAAATATTTGGGCGGAAAAAGAACTTATTATCCCTAAAAAAATTTAGTAGTAGATTGTTTTCGCTGCGCCTATAACTAGAAAGTATTCTGTACAAGACTCTATACCTCATTCTTCTGCTTCATATATAGTAGACTGTTCCAGTTGTCGTTCTTTCCATACCCATCGTCTTATGGTAGCAGGCAAGGAGAAGACCGACCATCAGATTAAAGTCATTGTGAGACTCCATCGGATTCCTCACTCATCCTTTCAGTTCGTTGTTGATGTGTCATATAATGAAGCCATAGTAGAGCTCTGGACCTAAATATGGAGTTATTGCTACTTCTTTGGCAAAGCTGATTACTTCCTCATTACATAGTATACCCTGCTGGCTTGGTAGCAACATTAGGTCAGCTCTAAGAGACTTTTTGCACTCCTACCTTAAGCTTAGACGTGCACTTGTTTTCGGGACCTTCAAAGTCCCTTTCTAGAGAGGTTTCTATCCAGCTCCTTGCTCTAGCTTTGATCATTTGTGTACCAGGAAGATACATCTTGTGGAAGATCGTTATGGATTGGTAGCCACTGATTACCACTTTGAATGGGATGTCTATATCCATCATGCTGTGAATTTGGCGTGTGGGTTTGACACTGCTTTCTAGTTTTATCAATACTAGAATTCTTAGGTGGCTGGTCAGATTTCATGGATTCAGCTATTCTATCTGGATTAATTTGTGGGCGTCGTTAAATACCCCTGTTTTCATTATGAGGTGAAGAGGAGGTAGGTTTATAGCAGAGTCTCTAGGACTCTGGTGGAGCAGTTTGTCATGTCCCTTGTACCAAGCATATTAGCTATTGAACCAGCTACGAAGGGCTCTAGCTTATTATTAAAGATATATTTTTATTAACCTCTGGACGAAGCATAAAAAAATTCACAAGGAATATGAATCTACAGAGGAGCAAAAAACAATACACGTGGAATATCCAAGTCAATATTAAAATAATAGATATTATATTTAAGGAAATAAAAGTGAAAACGTTTAAAAATGGAAAAACTGAAAATTTATTTATAGAGAAGAAACATTTAAATACCTTGATAAATATAGATTTTTGCGAAAAAATCAGTAGAATCGACATTTTTTCTATAAATTAGTTTAACTGCTTCATCTTCAACGTTTAAAATTTTTTCCTCGGCTGTTTTAATGTGTTCTAATATCTTCTTAACTCCCGAAGATCTATATACCAATGCTTTATAAACCAATAACGTAGCAAAGACAGCGTTCGATATGTAATTGGTAATTTCAGTCGGTTTCCCAGTCGTTGCAACCTGCTTAGCCGTTACGTAAATAGTACCCACATTTAGTACGTAAAAAGTAAACGTAACGTAAAAATAAGCATTGTAAAGAAAAAGTTTGAAGCCAGTGGTGTCTATTGGCCATATACCAGCGAGTAATAAAAATTTTCTTATAAATTCCATATGAATATGTTTATTTTTATTCATGTTGAAATTTTTATAAAAAGAAACCTTGACTAACGTATTGGCTTAGCTCACCTGACAATTATCAATCAATTACTGTAGGAATCGAACAAACGGAAGTTTGTTCTACTACAATATATTAATTGTTAATTGTTAACTTCAATTAAAATCATACATAACTTCAAAGAAGTTTGTAATTAGCAACTACATATATCATTATCAAATTAGCTGGAAACTATCACAAATAAAAGGGTACTAGAAAAAAATCGTTTGTGATAGTGAAAAGAGTACTTCAATTTTTATAAAATCTACGAAATGTCTGGTCCATAGTGGAAACTTCGTCGGAGCCGGCTTCCATTTTTCAAAGTGATTGATCGAGGTTTTAGCGGGATATCGAAATGAGAGATGAACATTGCAAATTTTCGGTAATCGGTATTATATTGGCAATTATTGTTCTCATTTTGAAGCCCGCGTTGAAATATTTTCTAGCGCAAATGAATTTTTTGTAGGTGTAAAAAAACAGAAATTAGAATTAATATACAGGGTGTTTCAAAAAAGGTGATTTCGTCTCTAGGATATATAGAAAACTGAAAAATATTTGGGGTTTGCTCAGTAACAAATTTTCGTAACTCCATTCGCAGTCAGTATAAAGGGCGTTGAAGAAACAAAATCTGATACATCCAATGGATTTGTTTTTATGAGTTACTCTCATAGAGGACGTTAGTTACACGGTTCGTACTAACTAGGATTCAACATAACTTTTTCAATATTAGATTTATCAAGCTTAAACTCGATACTGTGTACTGTTTTCGGAATATTTTGATTTGAATATTATAAAATAATAACATATAAATGATAAAGTTATTAGTTATTATTATTATTATTATTATTATTATTATTATTATTAATTAGTAAGCATTCTGTGAAATAGATAATTTTTTGTTGCGTAAATGAGACCCCATCGATAAAACAGATACATTTAAAAAAATTGGGACTGTAGGCTTTCGTTTCTGGTAACGTTTCGTAAAAATCCAATCCAATCAGTATAAGTTTTTGTTTCTCAAAATATGAGCACTGAGCTATGGAGGCATCAGTATGAAACAAACAACAATTTGATGATGATCTATTCCGGTTTTGGGACTCAAACGGTTATTTGTTTCATACTAAAGCCGCCAATAGCTGAGTATCCATATTTATTTAACTTTGAATTTTACTACATTTCAATACAATGTTGTCAGTAGTTGCAGAAAAATCGTAATAAACGTTTCTTCAACACCCTTTATCGTATAGAAATCGAATCGATAAGACAGACGTTGGCCTGCATAGCTGAAAGAACACTACATTAATCTGTAAAAAATCGTGGAAATGAAGCACTTGTTAATAAAATAACTAACTATTTTACTGACTTTTTAATAATATATAAAATACACTTATAGATACACTTGTGATAAAATCCAATAAGTTTTAGCTAGAGTTCACAAAACTTTCAGAGTTACTTTCAGATTGTTTTCCTTTCATCTTGTTTTATGCGAGTCAGAAGCCCCGGCTTTATATTTCTTTCTTAAGGCAGGTGTTTTTCCACATTTTATTTGCAGTGAATTATTTCTTTTTCATTCATTTTTATCTTTTATTTATGAGTCTGCGGAAAATTGTCTTTCGTTCTGTGAAACCTATTTTATAATGAAGTTGGTTTCTCGAACATTGTTAAAGACGATGTTTATTGTAAATGTATATAGGCCATTCATACAATAAAAAAAATGTATTCAATCATGATATATTGATATGTTTCTGTATATCAATTGCAGATGCTACCACAACCTTAGGAGTCATCCATAAATTTCGTCACACGAATTAAGATACCGTCTAATGGCATTTCTCTTCATTTCTTGTGTGTTCGTGTTTTGATCTCATTTCCTTTAACAGTTTATTATTAAGGTGAAGCTTTTCTAAAAGCTAAACTTTTCCCTGCCACGCTTTCTAGTACCATGTGGAGAGGTGGAAGATTTAGAATCACTCTTAGTGCAACTGTTGATTGTATAACTGTCATGTAAATTCTTAGCTTCTCTAGTTTTCTAGAGCTTCAACTGTTTCGTCCCCTTTACTGGTTACTCTGGTTACTGTCACTCCTAGGTATTCAAATTCTTGTACTCTATCGAATCCAAGCTCCTTATTTTGGTCTGGTTGGTTGGTTGTCACTTAAAATTTCATTACCCATTTCCATATACTTGATCTGATTTTCGTTGATACGTAGGCCATATCTTTTTTCTATCTTTCCAAAAAGTAAAAACATGTTTTACAGTCCCTGTTTTGTTCTGGTTAAGAGTACTACGTCATCACTTTCTTGGGGTTGTAATCCACTACCCTTAGAATTACATCTAGAAGGAAATAAAACAACATTGTTTATAACGGGTTGCCCTATTTGAAACCTTTTTTTGTTTCGAATTGTTTTAATAAGCTTCCTTCTATGTTTTCGTTTTTGTTAAGTGTCATTTTCATCAATCGTATTAATTTCTTAGGTATTCCATGTTTTGCTAGGGCTTAATACAGGTCTTTTATCAATATTGTATCATACGCCTGTTTGAATACTATGAATAATATCTTCAAAATTAGTCCCAGCTCATTCTGTTTTTTTTTAGCTCACTCCCGAAGTTTTTGCATCAAGTCCTGGATAAAAAGGCCTCCTTATGGTTATAGTTATAGTAGCTTTTATCAACAATTTCAATAATGGTAATATTTCAAGAAATTAAAAAAATATGAGATCGTGGGAAAGTGACACAAACAATAACCTAGATCGATTGGATAACTAATGCTTCCAATATCAATTGCAGAAGACAGTTATGCGAGAAACAATCAATATTTTATAATTAGCGTAATCATTCTCCAGAGCTGAGTAATGAGGTTGTAGAACTCGTAAAGAAAGTTATAGCAGAAGACCGCCAAGAACATTGGACAAACTGTGTTGAACATGTTATCAAAGAAGAAGATGAATATATGGTACCACCCTCTTTACAACCCTTCGTAATTCAATCAAATGATTATTCTAGTTCAGATGATTCTGCTTACTTAAATTGACAGTACTTGGCTGGAAAGTTCTAGCGTACTCATCGTATAGCTCGTAAATAGCACTGTCTGACTGTTTTGATGGGAAAAATTTGGACAAACAAAAGGCTTTGAAAATCATGTCTCATCTTTTTTCTTAAGTATGGAGAAAATAATTGCTTTGTCCCATTGGCTTGGCATCTCTTCTAGATCCCAGATTTTGTTGTTTATTATCTCCTTTATCGCCAGCTACATTCATATTCTAACAAATATATACAAGGTGTGGATATTAAGTGACGAGATTAGCGGTGGTACAAAAAAGTACACATAGAATTGATCAATTCATAAAAATTGACAAAGGTCGTATGTTTGGAGAAAACATGTGCCTAAAATCCTGAGATTTGACTAACAACAAACTCGCAAAAATATTTGATTCCGAATGAAAAGGTATGAAAAATAATAAAGTGCGACGAATCAAATCTGTATTAGAAGTAATAAGAATTGGGTCTGTTGAAGCTGTAAAAGAAAAAACGGAGCGCATCCTGAAGGAAGTGACTTCCTGCACTGTAGGGATGGAGGAGGGGTATATATTTATATATTTGATAGTCACATCTCGTATATATAAGTACTTTTCACATTGACGTAACTTTAGAAGCAAGTAGTGCGTGATTTTTTTAAAGCTATTAGTCGTGGGTTGATTTTGTTGAAGTTGATGATGACCAAATCGAAGTCATAATTGAGGAGGATCGGCATATAATTGTTCGAGAGGTGGAGAAGAGGCTACATGTATCGCATGCAAAAATTGAAAAACACTTAAAATGTCTTGGGCTACTTGAGAAGCTTGATATTTGAGTACCTCACGAATTATAAGAAATTCATTTAACACAAAGAATCAACCTTTGCGATAAGCACTTTGAAACGGAATGAAACTGCCTCTTCTTTGAAAAGAATCATTATTGTTGATGAAACATAGATCCTGTACACAAACATAGTTCTAAAACAATCATAGAGAAAACATGATGAACCAGCACACACTATATCGAAAGCTGAAAAACAACAAAAAAGCTGTGAGTTTGGCTAGATTACAAAGGTGTTATGCTTTTTTGGCTGCTTCCAAGGAACCAAACGATCAATTATGATATTTGATATCAACAATTAATGAAAATGGATGAAACAATAGAAAAAACGACCGGAATTGTCAAAATAGAAAGGTTTCGGGTTCCACCATGAAAGTGCGAGGCCTCACACATCTTTAGCAACTCGTTAGAAGATATTGGAGCTTGGTTGGGAAGTGATGCCATATCCCCCATACAGTCCTGATCTGGCACAATCTGATTACCGTTTATTTTGAAGTTTGTAGAATTCTTTGAATGAACAAACTTTCACAATTGACGATGACTTTCAATCGCACCTGGTTCAGTTTCTTGCTGATATAGACCATAAATTTTATGAGCGCGGAATCATGAAGCTGAAATAAATATGGCAAAAGGTCATTGAGCAAAAGAGAAAATATATAATTGATTAAAAATTATTCTTTGTTAAGAAAAACTGTTTTAGTTCATACACAAAATCGAAACTACTTTGCAACCAACCCATAATACAAGATTAGGTTTAAATTTTTAAACGTTAAAAAAGTTAAATGAAAATTGCATTTTGATTTGAACTTAATTTAATTCTATGGTATAAAAAGCGATTTACAATTCCAAAAAGGACTCTAAAATGACTGAAATTTTTTCCCGTATTTGTTTTTTTTCTGAACAGAAAGAACCAATTTGGAATATATTTGGATATTCAACTGGTTTCACCCTTTCATTCATTTATTCCAAGAGTTTACATATCAAAACATTTACGCTCATTGTGTGAATATTGATTTTTCTTAAGGGAATTTTCAGCGTTTTTATTAATTGCAAAAAAGGTATTTGTATAGCAGTAGAGCCCTAACAAGATAAATTGATATGAATTGGAATCGTTTGTTTACAAATACTTCAAAATGTGATTATAAATATCAAAGTTGTGTTAATTCCTTTTGAAATGTGCTTTGGATATTTTTTTTCATTTATATTTAACATTCAGAATGTGATTTATATATACTATTTATTGACTTTAGGAAGGCTTGTGATAGCCTAATAAGATCAAAAGTATGGGATGTGCTCAGAGAGAATAACATACCAGAAAAGATAATAAGACTTGTAAGAATGTGTGTTGAAGGCTTAAAAGGAAAGTTCAGATTGGAAAAAGAATACACAGCCACAGGAGTAAGACAAGTAGACGGGTTGTCCCCCTTTCTGTTCAACGATGCTCTGAAAAAAGCTTTGAAAGCAATTGAAGCTATTACAAGAGGAGCAAATATTGGAGAGGAAATAAATATTTTAGCTTATGCTGATGATGCAGCTTTCACAACGGTCAGTAACAGTGATCTGAAAATACTGGCATAAGCACGAAAAGTGGGATTGGAGGTAGATGAAGATAAGATTGAATATTTGAAAGTGGGAAGAGTTGCAGAGCCCAATCATTCAGCGCTGAACGTTATGGAACACTTCTTTACAATTACTGGAGAACTTAAGTACCTAGGATTTGCTATGAATAGCAACAATAAAATAGAAAGAAATACAGATGATGCTAAATGCAGCCAGTAGATATTTTTGGAGCGTATTACTTAAAAGTAAATTGCTGTCAAAAAATACACAATACAGCCAGTTTTATTGTATGGAGATGAGGTGTGGACACTAACAAAACACACCCAAAAGAAGTTAATAACATTTAAAAATAAAATATGAGGGGGTATGAAGAATAATGAAAAACAGAGAACTCAGGGACCGGCACAGACGACCAGATATTTTGGCTGTCATAAGAAGTAGAAGAATTAGGGGGCTGGGCCATGTAAGAAGAAGAGATGAAGAGACAAGATAAGAAGAGTGTGGAGAGGTAAACCAGAAGGGAGTTGCCCGCTGGGAAGATCAAGAGAAAGATGGAATGACCAAGTGGGTGAAGATGTAATGAGACTTGGTGGAGAAGAAGACATGGCTGAGCATAGAAAATTATGGAGGCAACTTGTTGGCGAGGCCAAAAATCAACTTGGATTTAAGTGTCCCCAGTAGTAGTAGTAGTAGTATTCAGAATGTGATTTACTCTACCAGCCATGTCTACTGATTTATGTAGTACAAAATCATTATAGGAACATTTTGATTTCCAATGATATCTCACGTAGTTTTATTACATGTCAATTTTAAAAAACACGTCGATTTTTATTCTTAAATTGATAATTTACCCCCTCTGAATTATAAGCACCCCTTTGACAAGTTTAAATAAGAGAAGGGGTCGTGTAGCACCTTGTTGGAAAGGAATTGCTTATGCAATTTTAACTACGAAGTGGTGATTTTGGAATTCTCATACGACATTTTGTATGACCTCAGAGTTTTCTTAATTTATTCCGTTATCCTAACTTTTGAATTAACAATATTGTCTGGTGTATTGAAATATACTTTAGATTTTAAATAACCTTATAAGAAGTAATCGAGTGAAGTCAAATCTGGGGATCTAGCCGGCCATTCGATCGTTCCACGTCTTCCAATCCACCTAATGGGAAAAACCTCGTTTAAATAATTTATAACTGTACTCGCAAAATGCGGTGGAACTCCGTCTCATTGGTGGTAAATAGATCGATCTATCTCATTTGGATGATTAACATCAGCAAAAAGTCTTTGTAATGCAGGCACTAAGAAGTTAATCAAATAATCACCCCAAAGAAATAAGGGCCAATAATTTTATTGCTAATGATACCAGCCCAAACGTTCACTTTTTAAGGATATTGAGTGTGAGCCTCACACATCCAATGAGAAATTTCTCTGCTCCAATATCTACAGTTCTGTTTGTCAACCGTTTCGTTTAAATGAAACGTCGCTTCATCAAAAAAAAAATATTTTGTTTATGAATTGCAAATCTGCGACCATTCTGTCCATCATCAATTCACAGCATTCTTGTCTTATATCAGAATCATCTTCATTTAACTCTTGAACCAAATGAGCTTTGTTAGGGTGGTATTCTTCTTGCAATTTCTTCTTTATCATTGTCGGCAGCAAGCTCTCGAGTTGTTAGTAGATTGCGAAACGTGCTGACCAGGGTATTTATTATTAAAAATTTCACAAACCTCTTTTTGAGTTCTTGTTTTATTACGACAACCAATCATAATTGAAATGTTTATTCTTTGAGATTCGGACAAATGAGCCTTCCGTCAGGCGCATTTAATCTTTGGGATGAGTAGAATATGTTTTGGACTATCAAGTTCCTGTGTTTCACAACAGACAGCAGAGCCTTGAGCTATCTTCTCAATTGATTTCTTAGAGTTAGAGACGTTACTTTACCCAGCTGAGAAACTAAAGAATGATTGGAATTCCTTGGAAGAATTGAGGTTAGAATAAAATTTCTTGTGATAAGCACTCGATTTGATAATATTAACACCAAAAAAGCTCAAGAAAAATTGATAGTTGTCCACGATATGATCCAGTTATATGTAGATAACTACATTAAGTTTTCTCTATCATGTAAATCGGGCAATTAGAACCATTGCTATACGAAGATGTTCCAAATATCAAGCAGCTGTTAAATTCCCGCGAAATCAATAAGGACCAATAAATTTTCCCCTGAAGAATTCTACCAAAACATAATTTTTTGGGGCACTAGGTGTGTTTTGTTTTAATACAGAGGGGGTTTTCTCAAGCCCAGTAGCGATAATTGTGTCGATTCACTGTACTACTTAAACAAAACGTTGACACGTCTAAAGATAATATTTCTTTTTAAAGGGTGCATGAGGTAGCAATTCAAACTTGGATTCATTAATTTTGGCCAGTACTCTTTGTGGATATATTACATTATTTCTGGATTTGTCACCTTACTTGGTCGACCTCTACGATGCTGGTCTTCAAGGGTCGTGCGGCCTCGTTTAAACTCTGCTACCCAATATTTGAGTATTAGTAACGAAGAAGCAGTCTTATCCAGAGTAGAATATATCAGCTTTCATATTGGTTGGGCTAAGGCCATGCAAATAAAAGTATCGTACATAACGATGACCATTTTTTTCCATGTTTATAAATCCACTGAAAACGTTCACTATTGATGGCTGCCAAACAAATACTAAACATCGTGACATCCTTAAACTTGAAATAAGTGCTGTATAAATTGTGTACTTTCTAATACAGTGGTATTTTTCAAGCAGCTACCGGGACCACTAGATTAGTGCAGGTACTTCTGGAACCATCCTCGTAGTTGCGTGAAGGTCGATTTGATCAAAATATCTAATCATCTTGATTAGATTCGACAAGATTGATAAATTGCTTTTTCTAAGAAGAGGCTAATAAGCAGAAGAATTTTCTATAACTTTTATTTATATATAAAAATAAGTAGCAATTCAGCTGCTTCAATTAAAAGCAATATCTACGTATTAATCCAGTAAAGACAAGGAAACTTCATCAAAGAGATTGTTAATGGGTTGCAGGGGCGACGTAAATATGAATAAAGGACTCAAGACACACGGCATAGTGGTATCGGACATCTTCTAACGAACTCCTTACCGTTTAACTACCGTAAGTAAGTTCGTTAGAATGGAAGTTCGTGCGGTTAAACTCGACTACGAAACTGAAATAATAAGATAAGCTAATACATCTTGCTAAGAACTTTTCTTCCTTTATACTAGATTACAGCTAGAAATTAACAGTGTAATCTCACTAGTCCCTTATCCATTATTTCCATCTACACAAAGGTCAGGACCGTACTTAAATGTAAAACTTGAATTAACTCGAAGAGTAATTTGAATTTGAGTATCTAGGAGGCAAGAGACATATTTTCTTATTAATCTAAAATTAGAATTTCTGGAATTATATTCACAATTACACGCATTTCGATATCGTCTTCAGAAACAGAAGATTCGACTATGTAATTGTGGTTTTTTGAAAATGGTTTCAGCTATTCTGTAAATGAGAGAATCTTTTCTATGACTTATTTCATGTATTCCAAACCAAACTGTAGCTTTTCTCTATTCAAATTTGGTAAAGGGAGACTCAACGTACAATTTAGAATAAAATGAAAATAAATCAAGCGGTATAATCTCCTTAGTAAGAATATAATGCAAGATGGAGTTGAGAAAAGTTCTAATAAAACGCACCTGCTTTACAATTTTAGTGGTAACAAAACGTATAAGCTGTCCAAAGACCCTGGATTCAATATAATAAGGAGAGAGTCCTTCTTTTATGATTCAATTCAGTAGAATGTGGGAATTTGTCTAATATTTCAATTCACAATAAATCGCTCAATTTCTTTTTGTTTGACATATATAATAAATTCAATTATGAAACGTATTCGTTACAACAAAACATATCTCATGGTAAGATCAAAAATTTTATGTTCGTTATAAAAATTTACACAAGAAAATTCAACCAACGAAATAGAGACAGAAAACTGGATTAAAATGAACAAAAACTTATGGTAGTGGCAAACGTGAAAAAACTGAAATTAAGGTTGAAGATGAACTTATATAACAAGTTAGTTGAAGTTAGGATGCATGTTAGAAGAAGCAGGATTTAGAATTATGGAATGAAGTAGAGAAAGCGAACAAGGTATACTCAGTAAAGGGCTAAACACAAAAAAGAAATCTCCAAAAAAAACACAAAAATGAAAGTGTTCAAAGCAAAAACAATGGCTATGAATCTTGGGTATTGACAGAGAGAGACAAGAGTAAAATTTTGTCATCCCATCGCTCTGTGCAGACGCGCAACGCGGGATGAAGGAAGCGGGAACGCACTGTAGGCGATTGCGAAACTCTCGCACTACACACTCCGCTATTGTTGACCTCAGGCGTCAGTCGGCGTTGTGCTACAGCCACGTAAACATTATTGATGCTCCCCCCAAGTGTGAATTCCGAAGTGTGATTCGTTTTCTATAGGCTGAAGGCTATAGTGCTGCAGAAATCCATCGGAGAATGTGATGGTGTTGTGCGTGAATGGTGTCGAAAGTTTAAAAGATGACCGTAATGACAGAATGGTTAAAGAAAACCGCAGATTCACCATTACTGCTTTGTCTACGGAATTTCCAAAAGTTTCAAGGTCTGTTTTGTACTCTACTTGAATTTATTGGTGACAACTTTCTTTGAAGGGAAACAAATATGACAAATTATTAAATATCTTCGGTGATTATATCGAAAAGTAACAGTAAGTGTACCAATCTTTTGATAATAAAATTATTGTTGTATTTGAACTTTTATTTATAGCCCCAATAGAAGCAGCCGAGATGCAACAGCTTAAAACGAGTAATCAGAAATGGTAGACTCAGAAACTAGCATATATTAGAAAATGTAAAAGTTGAACTGATATAAGAATTAATAGAAAGTATGGTAGGGGTATCTATAGAGAATAAATAACACATTGCGAGTTAAGAGAATTTAGGAAAAAGAATTTTTCCCGTAGAGTGGTCAGTCTTGTCGAATAGTAATCTCCAGTTATTGTTTTACCCTTAACCAAAAAATCAATCATGATTACTCCATGGCAATCCCAAAATACTGAAGCAAGAACTTTTCCAGTAGATTTTTGGACACGATACTTCTTAGGTTTTGGAGAACCAGAGTGTCACCATTCCATCGATTGTTGCTTTGTTTCTGGATCGTAGAATTGTACCCGAGTCTCATCCATAGTAACAATTCGGCTTAAGAAGTCTACATCGTTTTCAAATCGAGCACAGATCGAACGCGGTGCTTCTACCCTTGCACGCTTTTGTTCAACATTCAAACATTTGGGGAAACATTTTGCAGCAATTTTTCTCATGTCCAAATTAACGTGAACTATATGAGGAACGCGTTCGTTTGAAATATTCAGTTTCAGATATCCGTTTTGGCCCAATTCGACGGTCTGATAAAATCATGTCATGAACTACTTCGATATTTTCTGGGGCTGACACAGAAACTGGCCTTCCGATCGGTTATCAACTTCAATGGAAAATTCACGTCTTTTGAAGCTTGCAGAATCTGGAATTTTATTTTGAGAGGGACCAAGTTAAAGCTTAATTATTGGAGTTTAATGGAATAAAAACGTGTGTTCCACATTAAAGGTTTTCAGGATGTTTGGTTTACTATTTACTAATGAGATGTATTAAAGATAATAGAAGGCTGCATCGATATTTTCGTGAACTGACACAGAAACTGGCCTTCCCGATCGGTCATCATCTTCAATGGAAAATTTACATCTTTTGAAGCTTGCAGTCCAATTTATCACGGTCGCATATGAAGGACATTGATCACCAAGGGTATTAAGCATATCTTCGTAAATCTGCTTACCTCCTTAACCCTTTTGAATACAGGTACTTGATGATGGCTCGATACTCTAATTTTTCGATTTTCACAATTTCGGTGGACATCTTTTTTCTTTTAATTTATTGCTTAACTCTGGTTTACTTTTTTGACGTCAAACTTTACACTTACACTTCTAATAAGTTATTGTTCGTTGCTATGGTAATTTATTGTTTATTCATGGAACTGGTCTAGGCTTACTAGATATCAATACATCCTCGTACATTCAAAGTTATGACTAAAAAATTTTTTTGGTGGCATTGATAGTGATTAAAATGTTAAAGCATGAACGTAAGTGATATCACTTGAGCTACAGAAACAAGGAAAGGAAACTGATTTAAAAAACAAACAATTTCAAGTTTTGAAAGAGCTATTCCAATCGTACCTTTTAATTTAAATCAAAAAATGAATTATATGGCAAAAAACGATAATATAATTCCAATTTCAATATCATTTCAGTCGATTTCCTTTTAATAATGAAACTCGAATATTGGGAGGCAGCTAAATCACCTTTTCAACATTAAAAAAGTCTATCTATCTGAAAAAGAAGGAAATGGCTCTCTTTTTATTACTTGAAACTTTTAGCAACTGCATTTATCGATTTTATATTCGAAAAAATCAAACAATTGAATTATTGGCGACATAACTTCAACAATACTATTATTTATAAGCTGAATAATGTATCAAAACTCTTAGATACGTTTTCTACTTTTCTCTCTCTCTTCATCTTTCCGTATTTTCGAAATTATGTATAAAGTTGTGAGTAAAGTTTCAGCCTGATTATCAATTAAGTTTCTCAACGCGTAAAATGGCATCAAATTTATATTCTAGCAAGTCTTAACTGACTTTAATGGTCATCAAATAATCTGCTAATTAAATAGAAGGTTTTTATCTATTTTGTGACATTGACATATTTTATTTGTTCGTATCTAGAGTATATTCAGAGAATAAACACTTTTAACGTTAATTATTTTAATTGAACTTAACGCTTACGATTTCATTCAAATCTACCATCAATTTCCTGCAATTAGGTCTCGTACCAAAGTCATGTACCATGTGACTATAAGGGTTTACAATCACAAGCTGGGAATATAAAAAGTAAGAGGGTCATAACTTCTATTTAAGAAGCATTAGGATTGATCTGGCGAACAATATCGACTAAAGCTCGTTGTCTACCCTCGTATATTTCACTTAACTTTCAGGTGAAGAATAAAATAACCCCGCCTTTCGAATTTACTTCTGGATAGAGGATAACTGGAATTTTCTTGGAATGTACCATTTTTATCAATAAGTTATACTGAGAAAAGTATGAAGCGCTTAAAATTATTAGTTTTATTGATCATTTTATCAATCCACATTATTGTAGTTTGATGAACCGCTTCTTTATCAGTAATTCATAAACATTGATAAATAAATGATCGAAACCTTCCTTTTCATTATTGTGTTTAAGAGAAATTGAAATTTCTGCGAAAATTTAAACATTTGATTTTATTCTATCAGATTTATTCACAGCCCTTGTTGAGTTAACCCCTCCTCTTTTTGCAACGAAATATCTGAGGACGAAATAAATAGCATTTATATTCTTTTAGTCTACAGGACTAGGGCTCAGAGACGCGAATTCTCATTTCTTGGTAATATTTGTGTTTTATATTCAATGTATATCAAAACTTGTTGTAGATGTTTTGTAAATTTTGTCGTCTAAACAAGACGCTCTTCTAATCTGTAAACAACACCATATACAAAGAGAGTTTTTAACGAGATAACGGACTGTTGGTGACGACATATTCCTTATCCCGAACCTATGTGTCAATTTTAGGAAAGATATGTCTACATAGATCATAGATAATTTTGAAAATCATTGAGAAGATGATTATCATGAGAACACCAATGTTTTTTGGAACACTAGGGCATAAAATCGAGTTTTTCATGATTAACTTTACTATTATTAAAATTATTTTTCTGCAAAGAATTACCTTTACTGTGATATATTACATCTCTCAATAAGTCATGTGACTGACGCACAGATGGCGCTGCCATTGTCAAATCCATATGACCTTTGTGAAGTACCAGATTTCAAAAGACTATGTGTGAAATTTCATGAAATTTCGACTAGTTAGAACTTAGTGACAGCCATTTAAGTGGAGCTACTTTTGTTTTTTTCAAACAATGGATTCAATATAATTTCGTGTGTTGATTTATCATTGCTCTTGTTAAAACAAATACCGTTTAAATTCAACAATGGCTTCAAAACTGTTGTCTTCACTCGGCTCCATAAAAAAGAACCATTTGTTATTGATTTGTTGAATTTAAACGTGGTCGTGCAGACACAGATGATGGTGAGCGTTCTGGTCGTCCAATTTATGTGGTTACTCCAGAAAACATTAACAAAGTCCACAAATTGGTTATATCCAATTGTAAATTGAAATTGCATGTGATAGCTTAGGCCACAAAGATATCAGAAGGCTGTCAATTTATAATTATGCATTTGACCATGTGAAAGCTTTTTTCAAGGTGGGTGCCGCGTTCACTCACAGTCGATCAAAAACAACAACGTGTTGATGATTCAAAGCAGTGTTTGGACATTTTTACATGTAATAAATCAGATTTTTTCCTTCGATATGTAATAATGGATGACAAATGGATCCATCACGTCACTCCAGACTCAATACGATCATCTGCAACCGGTGAAACACGTCCGGAGCGTCTAAAGGCACAACAGTCAGCTGGGAAGGTTATGGCTTCAGTATTTTGGAATGCGCATGGAATATTGCTCATCGACAATCTCCAAAAAAGAGAAACAATTAATAGCGAATATCACATAGAGTTCTTTGATCGTTAGAATGCAAAAATAAAAAAAAACGGCCTCGGGAAACGGCCGAAGGAAAAAGCACTGTTTCACCAAGACAATGCACCGATCCATGGCAACGATGGTTAAATTGAACGAATTACATTTCGAATTGCTTCCTTATCCAACGTAAAGTCCAAATCTGGCCCCCAGTGACTACCGATTCTAAAAAAATGCTCGCCAGTAAGAAATTTAGCTCATGAAGAAGCGATTGCTGAAACTGAGGCCTATTTGCCTATTTTGAGGCAAAAGACAAATCCTCCTACAAGCACGGCATCGAGAAGTGTTGGAATGATTGTATTGCTCTTGAAGGAGATTTTTGGCAAAAAATTGTTTTCTTTCCTTAGAAAAACCCTGTGCGAGAATGTTTAGAGACGTCGCTGATTCAAAGTGGCGATATCAAAGGGCGGAACGGTAACTAAAAAGGGTATTAAGTCGGATCCAACCCTCCATAATTATATACTTAACGTGAATCAAATAAGTGAGCCAATTGTTGGGTTGACTAGGCAAACTATTTTTGAAAGGGATTTTAGTTAAGAGCTTTGAGGTCCGATGGGATTAACTTGGAAAGGACTCTATTTAAAGACGATACGTCCAAGCTTGTGTGATATTTATCTGAATCGGAAAATTTCTTTTTGAAACTATGCGTTCATCTATATCAGATAAAATATATATATAAATAGAAATAGTACATTTTAATTATTTTTTCTTATTATTTTGATTGTTCCTCAGCTTATGTCCTTTTGATGATACTCGTTCATAAATCATCAATTTTATTCTCATCGTTTTCTTAACCATCTCCAAAACGAGCTTTAGTGAGATAAATAGAAGCCGATTAGTTATATACAAAGCACGAACCCTCATATTTCAGATTTCCTTCTACCTCCAACTAAACACCGTAAAAAAAAGAGAACAAACCGAAACGGAACCGAAATAGGTACATTGCTGGGCAATAATTAAGTCTTATCGCATGAAATGTTATCCTTTAAGTGAAATTTAAGTCACTGAGGTGTACTCTAACCGCCGAAGTTATGTTTGATAACGTACAGCTATTTTTATATCTAGAAAAGGGGTATTTATTAAAGTTATGGCTGGAATGAGATTTGAAATAATCTTATTGATCCTTGAAAATAACAAAAATTTTGAATATTAAAGTGAATAGGTGGGAATCAAGAAGATTAGAAGAGCTAATGATACATCAACATCATTAGAAATGAGCTGGTTTCGATCACTTTTTTATAGACTACAGAAGATTTGGATGAGAGTTCAGTGACTAAATCTTTGATATATGGTTATAAATTACTGTTATTCTAAAATTATTCATTCTCGTAGAATTGATAAAAACTGTCACTGGAAATATATGTTTTCCGTTTTTAACATAAAACGATTGGCGGTTTTATAAAATTATTTCCTACTATAAGAAACGCCATCATCCTGATGCGAAGTTTATTGGCCGTAAAATGAAACGTTTTTTTTTAAATTCCAATTACAGCAGGATGTGGGTATAAAATTGTATAAAATAACGAAAACGTCGTTTAAATTTTATATAGGAAATTATAAATCAAAAGTAAAATTTGAATAAAGAGTGAGCAACAATTCTCATCCTTTTTTTTAAATTTTCACTGTGTTTTTCAATTACTTTTGAAATCTTCATGCTTTCATCTCGTAGTTTGGTTAGTTTTTAATTAAATAACTAATTATGGATCTACCTTTATCTCTTTCTCTCTCGAAACAACTGTAAATATAAATTTTGCGTCTCCGGACATTTCTACAACAAATAGTTATATCCATGACTAAATTTAATTCTTGTTTGTTATTTGTTTTCCGTGACAAGTGAGCTATTCCGTAAGCAGAATTAAATAATGGCCGGTCATATATCTCGGACTGTAATTTTTTATGAGGGTTAGCTGTATGCGCTAGAGGCTAGAGGCCAGTGACAAATGATGAGCACCTATACGGACACTCTCTTCGGTGACGTTTATCACCGCCATTACCAAAGAAATGACATACATACTTCGTGTTTTATGGGATTTTTCAATAATGCAAATTTGAAAAAGATTTTCAATACGCAGCTAGAATTGTTTTCGGTTGAAAAATAATAACGAATCAATTATATCCTCAAGAACAACTTGTTTATTTGTTATGTAACCCATATTCGACCTAAATTATTTCAAATTAGGTGCTAATTTTGTTAATAAACGGACTAAAGCCTATTACACCCGTGTATATCTAAATTAAAATACAAAGGTGGACATGAGTCAATCCGAGAAGAGTTTCAAATTCTTCTCCAATTGCAGTTGGAAAGTAGAGAAAGATGCGTAGTTCTCTTCAAAAAACGCGGTCCTTGGGAAGGCTCCACAGGAAGAAATCGCAGAGCATTAAGTCACATGATCATG
Organism: Diorhabda carinulata; assembly: GCF_026250575.1. Classification (NCBI taxonomy): domain Eukaryota; kingdom Metazoa; phylum Arthropoda; class Insecta; order Coleoptera; family Chrysomelidae; genus Diorhabda; species Diorhabda carinulata. Next base: position 10,322,223 of record NC_079472.1, on the reverse strand, counting down.
TCGACCACTAAATGGCGAAGCTCCATCCTGCATGAAATAATGAATGTTTGCGAGTGTTGGATCGTTGTCCATTTGCCTACGAAAAATCTTCGAGCATTTCCTGATAACTTTAGCCTGTTACGTGACCCTCAAAAAAGTACGAATCCACGAAATCTCCCGCATAGATACCTGCCCATATACACACCAGGTTCAATTCTTCTTTAATGAAGACTTGAATATTCTGATCGTTCCAGTACACGCAATTATGCCTTGAAGGTTGCCTCATCCAACCACAAAATGGAATGCTGGAAGTGCGGATCATCCTGACTGCATCCTAGGTACATCTCACAAAATTCAGAAATCATTCTTGTGAAGTGCGTGGAGGAGATGCGGACGATGAACTCGATGGTGTATGCGCTTCAGTATTCATAGTAAAAAACGATGGGATATTTGAAGTCCTTCCAATAGCCGCATAGCAGATTGCTTGAGCTGCTCACCTAACACTAGCACCACGGTTACCACATTTTCGTTATTTGTTAAAAAGACCGGTCATCTAGAACGCGGCGCGTCGGCAACAGAGCTTATTTACAAGATTTTCTGGGATGTAAGGTAATCGTGCGGGCCACTCAACGAATATTCGTCTGCCTATAAATTCTCTAAAATGAGCATTAAGGTACTCCCGCACATATGAAATGACGGATTTTCCCGAGTGCCGGTTCGTTGTCCATTTGTCTAAGTAAATCTTCGAGCATTTTCAGATATCTTTGGCCCGTCACTCGATCCTCAAAAAGGTACGGATCCACAAGACCTCCCGCATGGATACCTGCCTATACACTCATCAGGCAGATTCAATTCTCCTTTAATGAAGACGTGAATATTCTGGTCGTTCCAGTACACACAGTAATATTGACCATATCGTTTAGTTTGAAGGTTGCTTCATCCGACCACAAAATGGAATGCTGGAATTGCATCTGAAGTACCACTTGCAAAATTCCAATCTGCGATCAAAATCATCCTCGTGAAGTACGTGGAGGAGATGCGGACGGTGAATTCGATGATGTATGCAGAATTCGTCGTAAAGAACGATGGGATATTTGAAGTTCTTCCGATAGCCGCATAGCAGATTGGTTCGGCTGCTCGACTAACGCCAGCGCCACGTTTACCATATTTTTGTTAGTTGTTACAGACACCGGTCGTCCAGAACGCGGCGCGTCGGCAACAGAGCCCGTTTTTAAGAATTTCTGGTACGTCTTGAACAATGTTAAACGATTTGATAGCAACGAGTTTGGAAATGGTTGTTGAAATTCGGTGAACATAGTTTCATAATCCGCCTTCGTACACAGATACGACAAAAACAACTTTTTCTTGAAGCGTGAACTTTTATCGGCTATTTATTATGAAAACGTGTCTACTCGACCAGTACGTTCATCATGACACAGACACACTGTCTGAAGCACGAATTTGTTTATAACGAAATAACACTTAGTGTGAATAGAAGTTTAATTATTAAATTGCTGTTGTGGCTAAATTACATCATGTCGGGGAGCCGCACAGTTTTTTCAAACCGACAGAAAAACTGACCGGGAAAAATTCCGTGCGGTTCTGTAACCCATGGTGTAATTTAGGCTTGTAGTAATTTAAGTTTGTAAGCTTTCATTCACTGTATTTTATTTTTTGTTACAGCAACCGACTCCGGATGAAGACTCGCAATCACAACTCAGTTTCAAAAGTGTAGGGTCTCCTTCTGACGTAGTTACACCCCAACTACAAAGCCAGCCATCCCTGTAAAGACGGGTAAAAAAAGGAAAGGTGGACTTGATAGCACTGATCAAGTAGTGGGAATAGCGACTGAATATTTCAATCGAACTAAGACAGGCTAACGGATGGGCAATGAAATTAAAAAGTTAACTCTAGACCATCGGCGCAAAATCATAAATTACACTATTTTTGAAGCAGAAATGGGCAGCTTGTTAAGGGAAGGAGTGATTTTTCAAACCCACCCTCCTCGCCACCTTCATCGTCATTTTCCACCACGAAACGTCTGATGAAGATAATGCTGGCAAGTTCTTCTCTTCATTTACTTCAATGTGAACTTGTACCCTTATATTTTCAGTTCAGCAATAATGTACATTACCTGTGCGATATCTGTATTATTTGTAAATGTTTTCCTTTCTTAAAATATAAAGAGATTTACTTGGACAATAATTTCTTACCTAGTTGTTTTCCTTCAATGCATTGATAATTGCAGAGCAACTTTCCATTATGATGGGTTCCAGAGTCTGCGGAGCAATGGCACAAGTGAATTTCAGGTCTTCTAAATCCATGCCAGATGCTAAGGTATCTCAACGACAGACAGACAATCTCTGAATTGCAGAAATCGCCTCACGCATTTTCGTGTCTTTCTTCTTGATGTCTTGGTGGACTAAAGTTAAGGAGATGTTGATGAGTGGAGCGGTTCCTCATTTTATACCAGTGCTTAGACCACCGTCCTTTTTTTTGTGTTTTCTCCCCTTCACAACAACCACTGTTACGGCCAGGAAGCCCAAATCTACATTTGACACCACACTCCTCCACTTCTCAGCTTCGACTGAGAGTTTTGATCAAAAGATTGAGGGTTGATTGAAGTACGCTTGAAGCATTCATTGATCAAGCCACTTGATAGTGTAAGGCCTCCTTAATATTTCCCATTACGTAAGACTGATAGTTTCTTTATAATATCAGGTTAATATTTTCCATATTTTATCAATGGAGTATTCTAAATTTTGTGACAATAAGATCACGTTTATGTTTAGTTGATATGTCACTCTTGTATTATTTGACTATACTGTTTCTTTATGACACTTCAATATTTCGATTTTAAATCTGATCGTAGGTCAATAAAAATTGTTATTTTGTCATCGCATTGTTTCCATTATCCAAATATTGCATATCAAGTAAATCCAGTCACGATTTTGAACGTAATTTTACTTGAGGCAGCAAATTCACAATTTTGAATCAAATGTGCAGTGTGAGTGGAGAATCCTATTTCACGAGGACGAATTGTATAAACAGATTATCGACTGCAGCTGTTTATACATGGCTTCTTAATACTTTATGCTAATAATTACGAAATAAGGAAGATTTGAAGTGGTTAATGCTATCCGTATAAAAAAATTATTACATGTAAGATTTCATTTTTGATTTAAATACAAATGTGATGTATCTTTTCTTTTCATTGTAAAAAAATTGAATAATAATGATACTTGTAACTTTACTATTTTTTGAAAAATAAAAAAAAACACAATATAATTCTTTTCAGAAGAATTTAGTGCTGGTATAACACTTCGTTTAGTCGTTACATATTCATAAAAATAAAAATTCGAGTACGTCGTTACTTTGAATTAGGTAAATTAAAATTGCTAATGCCGTTTACTGAATTCTTTTTCACAATTGCCGTTAGTATCGTAATAATGAAAGTCTGGAATATAGACCGGTGTTTAAATGAATAATTACGAAAATGGGACAAAATGTGTAACAGTGATTACTATACCACTACCCCTAGTAGAAATTCTTTCCCATCTCTATAATAGAAAAATTCACGTAGAATATTCAGCTGAAAATAGGAGAAAATCTTGTGGGTGGAAAAAAAAAATCAAAATTTGGATAATAATGTAATTATTAGTTTAAAACACATGACGTATGAAAATATTTTAACCTTAAATTGCTGGAAAACTTCGTTTCTCTTTTTTCAGAAATTTCTTTTCCTCTTTTGTTGTTCTTCCAAAAAAATTCCATATGCAGAAACTTTCTTCAGTACTAGCAGTACCTGTAAAATTTTTAGTTTATTAAAATTTGTACTTTCTAATTATTTGATGAGACTCACCCAATTTGGTTCCAGTATGATCCCATAATAAGTAAGGTATCCTAAACTCGTTACACCTAACTTCATCAACAACTTGGTCAAGATTTTTCATCACTTTCAAATAACTCATTTCTCTATCGTCATTTTCGCAAAATGTAACACTTAACTGGAAAAAACGCATTAGTTTTTGACGGCCAAAAGGATGGATTATGTGATTAAACTTATACTATATAGCTCATATATTGGGGACATGATGAAAAATATTAGCAATTGAAAATAATTCTGTCATACAACGACCGCGAGTTATTTCTTTGAACTTGGAAGAGCGTTTCAAATTCTGCCTTATAGCGTCACAATGGAAGTGTTTATTCAACGATCAAAAAATGATTCCATTGTATTTAATTCAGGGGAACGTGGAAAAATGTTTTTTTTTAGATTATGTAGTAAGTGGTTAGATGCTCCATAGTGAACCACATGTCTCTGCGAATATTTAGAGGAATATGGTAGCAAATCATTGAGGAGAAATTCTAAGTATCGCTGACCAATCAGTTTATTATCAAAAAACTATGGATCTACTCAATTATTACCCATTATTATGATAATTTTCTTCAGAATGTCTCTCTATGACGAACGGTTTCGAGTCTCGAGCTGAACAAAATCGATTGAAAAATTCATTTTTGCTATCTATGATTGTATGGGTTGTCCCTGTAAAAGTTAAGGATTGTTAACAATTGAACATGAGTCACCCCTGGCCTCCAGATAATAGTGTAGAATTATTTATTGAATTGACATACGTAATCATCCATCAGAAAATCATAATGTTCGAATCTACAATTTAGGTAATATACTGAAATATATGTTTTGATTTCGCAACTTTGAAGAGTCATAACTCAGAAACGAGTGGTCATATGAGAAATTCCTTTCATGTCATCCACTCACTTGCGATTTTTTTGCAAAGAGCACTATAAAACCCTGTATATTCACTTATTAATTGAATATATGTCATAATTTATTAATTCACCTTACGTAGCTAATCAAAACTTATCAATTGGTACAAGAATCAATTTTCTATTGTAAAAAAGTGAATAAATCTCACCAGAAGTTCTGCTGACAATGGATTGAAAGCTAAACAGTCGATATAACTATTTTCAAATTTGATTGAACGTAACATATTCATATTTTGAACATTCCATAAATAAAAACGATCAACGTCGCCCACCACCAGCAGTGAGTCTTTCCAGGGATGCCAAGCAATGGCCTAAAAATGGGATAATTCAATAATTCAAAAAATAAACCTTACACATATGTATGAAAGGTTTGTTTAGAAAATACGTATAAAAGTTCAATAATGACTTTATTAGAGTATTTCAATATGGTCTCCTTCATAGTACTCTTTCTGAGATAAGATGCACTTGCTAACGTCCTTTCAATTGTTGGTAACAACAAGTCTTCAGTTGTGATGATGTTCAGTTGTTGTGTCTATTCAGCCTTGATAGCTTCCACACAACGAGCGTCGTGGATGGCATTGTAATAAAGAATCCACCCGCCCCCTTGTGCAAAATCCGCTCGAACTCAGGCCATATGAGCTCTGAGACGTCTCAAAACTTTAACTTGAAAATTTCTGTTCACTCTCTGACCGAAAGGGACAAATTCCTTGTGAACAATTCCCCTAGAAGCGAAGAAACAATCAACATTGTTTTCACATTGGACCTTTACTTCAGCTATTTCTTCTCAGTTTTTCTGCAAGATTGCTTTCTTCACTTAGAGATTTGAGTTCCACATCGAATTTGTGAAACCAAGATTCGTCTCCAGTGATGACTCAATTGTGAAAGTCCCCTCTTTCTTCTGATTTCAACCAATATTCACAGCACTTATCCCTCTTTGCTCTTTGGATTCAAGGTATGATTTCCATTTCAAGTTTTTATGTCAGAATTTTGTGTGAACAATTCCCCCAGAAGCGAAGAAAACGATCAACATTGTCTTCACATTGGACTATTTCTTCTCGGTTCTTCTGCAAGCTTGCTTTCTTCACTTGGAGATTTGAGCTCCACATCAAATTTGTGAAACCAGGATTCGTCTCCAGTGATAACTCGCTTGAGAAAGTCCCCTCTTTCTGCTGATTCCAACCAATTCCCACAGCACTCAACCTCAAATTCTCATCGGAACTGTCGATGGACGTCCTGGGCGAGAATCTCCTTCCACTTCTTCTCAGACTTCCCGAAATTTTTTTAATCATTTGTTTACGGTTGGTTCTTTCAGACAATTGATTCCATAAAGTTGTTTCAAATACTCAGAAATCTCATGGCCATTCTGGTCTAGCCTTGCAAGAAACTTGATGTTGATGCGCTGTTTCTCAATAAGAGAGAGCTCCATGTCGACGGTCGGTTAAAAAAAGGTAACTCCTAGCAAGCAGCCGTTAACTCCTACGTTGAACGTTGATGGGATTGGCTACAGCAACAGCGCAGCCTGGCGGCGCAACCTGTAAAATGAAGTTATTATTCAGCTTTAATACGTTTTTCTGGATAAACCATCTCGTAGAAACTTCGAAGAAATTAACATTATTATATTCCGTGAAGAAATATATTGGATTTTGCACCCCCTCACCTTCGTGGGTAATATACACTTGATATTTAACTTTTGTTCAATCTCGTGATATGTCCAAATGACCAAGTTATTGTCGATTCCTGTCGTAGCTATGTATTTTTCCTTACAGGACAATATGAGTTTGGTGATATCTCCCACATGTGCCCTATAGCGGAATCTGGCGTAATTTAAATTATGTAACCAACGCGTCAAAGTTCCTTTAGAACATCCGGTTAGTATATAGTTAGATTTCGTCCATTCAGCAGAGATTATCGAACACATTTTTTTTATGCCCATCGGGGTTAGTCTGCAAGGACAAGTACCAAGGTGTGTGGTCTATAAAAAAATAAATTAATAATATAAAAACCATTTGTTTTTCCCTTACTTTATTCAGCTGCATATTGTAAACTGCTAAGCTTCCTCCAACCAATGCTGTCGATAATTTACTCCCATCCGCATTCCATTTGATACAATTTTCGACTATATTTCCACTAATATCTGTTAATTGGATTCTGATATTTTTCTCGGGATGCCATAAATGGATTTTATAGTCGTATATGGTACCAATATATCCGCTTTTACCCCAATCCACTACATTTCTACCTAAAATTAAAAGTCAAATTCATAGTTTATCATAATTTATTTAAATCTTTGTTACTCACAATAATGCATATCCAAATCGGGTAAATCTAGCAGCATTGATGGAGATCCGGGAAGCAGAGGTTTGTTGCGAGGTTTCACCGGCCAATGGGATATTTCCTTTCCCGTTGGTTTTTTCTTATAAAAATTGGAGAGTTCAAAAATATTATACTTCTCAAAAAACATCGCTTCCTTCAAACTGGAAAAAATAATAATACTCGAAACAAGCTCCTTGACAACTTGGTAACCATAATTTGGATTAAGATGCTACAAAATTGGGTTGAATTTCTTTCCTTCTCGCGAGAATTTCGTCATGTATGAATAGTAATCTGACGGTGTCAGTTGCGTACTAAATATTGGATATAATAGAAATTCTCGGATATTATTCCATATAACTTCCACAGTATGTCTTGTTGTAAGAGAACTTTCGCTTAACTAAAGGTGAACGTATCTCCAATTAAACCTCATACATTCGCATCAGATGTCTTCTAAATACGTTGGCATTGATAGCTCAACCATTTCAATTAATCATTTTAAAGAATACTAAACGTGAGACGTACATCAAGACTTTGCGCACGAATCGACCTATCTACTCGACGTTCGGTTGAATTTCTAGAAGGTCCAAGGGAGTTTGTATTAAGTTGGTTTTCTACTGATTACCTTGTAACCTTAATATCTCTTGTAGGTAGATGACCTGAGCGCGAACGATGTTCAAGGGTCAAATCTCCATTATCAAAACGATTAAACCGACGCTGGGTCTGCGTCTTTCCCTTCAATTTCATATGTTTCCTTTACGCCACGGCTAACGTATGTAACATAAGTTTTCGTTCATTTAAATTGTATTAAAAGTAATGAAAATAGTTCTCAAATTCTTTCATATTTGTAAGACAAATGTCAAATTAACATAACTTAAAAACAGGAATTGGTCTGTTTCTCCCTCTAACTAGCTGTCAGAATTTTAATCCATTTTGTTAACGAGATGTATTGGTATAGTTAGCCTAGACCAGTTCCATGCATTACCAAAATATTGCGCAACGAACAATAACTTATTAGAAGTGTCAGTGTAAAGTTTGACGACGTTAAAAAAGTAAACCAGAGTTACGCAATAAATTAACAGAAAAAATATGTCCACCGGAATTGTGAAAATCGAAAAATTGGAGTATAGAGCCATCATCAAGTACCTGTATTTAAAAGGATTAAGAGGTAAGCAGATTTACGAAGATATGGACAGATTTGATTAGGTAGGAGAGTTTATGATTGGGTTTGAAGATTGCACAAATACCGTGGGGTTTAAAGAATCTGCAAATTTTGTCTGTTGGAGATGAAAATTTGTGGATGCTCCTAGAAATTTTGATATTTGTTGTAACCATTCTGAATCAATGTTTTTTAAAAATATTGATTCCAGATGATCGACTGGATTCGTCAATCATCGAAAGGGATCGTGATACGAGTGTATCAATGACAGAGTTGAGTTGGGCCGAATGTGGATGGGATTGAGCATTGGAAACGGTTGGTATGAAGGAGTTTGCGATAGACGGAGTGAGAGAAACCGCGTGGAAAAACATTTCTGATTTTGACGTCAAGGAACGGCAGAGATGACTTCTCCTCCACCTCTATCGTAAACTGTATACAAGGATGTGCGCCATTCAGATGGAGCAGGAGTATCTCTTCCATGGAGCCGAATGACAAAGGTGTTATCAACATATCGTAGCCAACAACTTAGTCGGAGAGGGCACGAGGATAATGCTTTATTTTCAAAATGGTCCATGAAAATGTTGGCAATGACGGAATCCCATGGGGGCACCTTTGAGTTGTCGGTAGAATATGAAGTAGGTGTTGGACAAACAATGTTGGATGAGCGAAAGATAATATTGGGCGATGTGGTGACTAGTGTTCAAGATATACAAAGTTTCATCGATGAGGATGTTGGTAAATAAAGAGATAATATCAAAACTGACAAGAATATCTGTGGGAGAAATATCAAAACTTGTAAGAACGTCGTTAAATTGACGAGGGTTTTTGACGTAGGATTGGGATTGTTCACCAATTCGCTAAATAAGGCTGAAAAAAGGGGCATACAGATTGCGTGGAGCAGACAGATTGAGACTACCAAATCGGATCACTCCTAACCAATGAACGAATAACCACCCTATCCCCAACCTAGTTCTTTTGTTCAATTTTATTCTAAATAATTAAATTGAAGGCAACGAATTTTTCATTAAGGATTCTACAGCTTCCTTTGCCGCATTTCGCTACACTTTTCTATCCATCCACTCGTTTTCCTGGATAGTTATGTCTCCCATGTTCTGATCAATCCTTTCCTTCCAGGTCCTTGAGGATCTCCCCCGTCTTCTACTATACTGCGGTTAATACATCGTCTTCGGCCACCTGTTCTGTGATGAATCTCATCTCATGTCCGTACCAGAGCAGTTGTTCAATCTTTATCATCTTTAAAGTCGTATACACTAGACCTGCTCTTCGTCTTATATCTCTCTATTGTCATGTTTGTGTTTTGGTTAATTTTTTCTGACCAAAGTAAATAATTCAGATTTTAGCTCACTGATTTAGGGTTTCCCATACCACCATCAAGAACTAAAGAGAAATGGTTAAACAAAATATAAAAAATATACTGAAGATCAGTAAGTAGCGTTGAATTCCGATGTGCTGACGTACACGTCACTTTACAGCGTACAGAGCTGTGATCATTTGTTGACAAAAAATATTTCACCTTACCATATTCAGAAATTAAAGGATATGATGGATTTTACACAGATGAAATAGAAAATTGTTCCAATAACGTGAAATATGAATCCAAAAAAAGATAAAGTATTGGTCTGGAGTGCCATATTAGAGGCACGCATTTCATGTCTTTATGTCGGACATGTGAAGGATGAGGATGGACATATTTATACAGGGAGTTGTTTTCCAAAATTATTTGATTATATTAATACACATTAGCGCAATGACTCAATATTTTGACCGGATCTCCAATCTAGCCTCTTGCAATTACGTCAGATCAACCAAAGATGATGAAGATAATGTCCCAAATGCTCCTTAGGCTCGCTCTATTGGTGAGTTTTGGGCGATATTGAAGAGAAAACTGTATGATAGTAGGATAAGAGCTGGGAAGCCGGAAATGAGCAACAGCTACGACTTAGGATATTTCAAAAAATTCGCAAAATTGTCCAGCATATGATGCTACGCGTTAAGTACAAATTAAGAGCGATGAAGGAAATAGCCCTTTAAGTACAAGTATAATTTAAATTGTGTTTCTTGTAATAATGTGTTAAGAGAAAAGAGCTTAATAAATAAATTGTTAACATTATTTCGTTGTTTCAACAATTACGCTAAAAATTTTTCCGAAAACATTACATACATTATTTTAAATTTTTATTTATTTTATAGCACTTTATAATATTTATAATAAAAACGTACTACATCGTCAATAAACAGAAAAAGAACGAATATTTAAGAAATAGTGAAGCAATTGTACTCTCCATAGAATTAAAGTCTTAACAAGCTTCACTTTCTATGTATTTTTTCCATAAAATATATTTATGATCAAAATTAATGACAAATAAAAGGATTACTCACAATTTTCTATAATTTTCTCTGCAATATCTCTGTTTGGCAGTATTTACAAACGTATCATCTTCAATAAAGTCATATTTGTTACATACTGTTGCTGAATCACTCGTGTTAATTAAATCAAACGTTGCTTCGAGTCTTATATTAGGTCGTCTTGGAATGAATCTATCAAATGAAAATTGTCTGCTACCCTAGTTTTATTGAGAAAAAAAAATATTATTTTCTTTTATTAGAATTAATGTGTCTCGACAACTAAGACAATTGAGACATGGTACAGTTATAATACAATAGGGACCTTGCATACTTTTTTTATACCGTAACTACTTTTAGTATATCGTTCTTAATCATACATTATTTTTAATTTTTTTAAACGGTGTATAAGTTCATAAAAACAAAAATTTAAATAACTAAATGACGCGTGGAAACGCATTTGTTGTCACATGACTGAGTGTGACGTAGAAAGTAAGTAAACAGACTTGATTGAATACAGTTTAAACAAATTTGTTGGGTTTTAAAGATATACACGCAAAGTTGTGGGTATTCAATTTTGTAGAATACAAGATGATGTATAGTTGAAGCGTTGGGCCAGAATGTACAAACGCTAGTATAAAAACACCAAATAAAGTTTTCGTGCAAGTATCTCGAGAGGAAAAGCGACGAAAACAATGGTTTCAAGCTATACGAAGGGACTCCAACCGAATTCGATTACCAGAAAAACCGGAAAAGGGCATTTCGGGAAACACCTCATCCGTTGGCATTGAAACAACAAAAAACCTTCAAACGTACCATCTTTATGACTACATTTTAATAAAGTTCAAGCAAACAAATGTGACAATGACGTTACTATAAGAAAGTCTAATTAGTAGTACTTACGTATCTGCTTTTAATCTACGTATTTCAACCGAATAATTGATTATTAGCAAAGAACGTAGCAACGTAGATTGTCCGATCTTGCTTCGATAAATCCTATTTCGGCCATCATTTCAATTAGAATAGTGTTTGAAGCCCTTACAAAAACACCAATCGCAATAAACAAACAATTACTTCCTCAGACAACAGCATGATGTTTGAAAGGTGATACACGGCAACCTCGTTTCAGTATTTACTTACTTTCTACGTCATAGCCGCAGTAACCAATAGAAACATGTTTTCTGTCACGTGTTATCATTCAAATTATAATAATATTTTAAGTTATAATATAATACAATTCGACCTAAATTCATGAATAAGAAGCTATATATAAATTTTTAAATATATTAAATACTCGAATTACTGACCAACTGACCAACAATACGTTAAGAATTTATAGTTCATTACATAGACAAATGTCTTTTAAATAATAGATAAGGAGTGGTAACTGTACTGCATTATTTAAATTTTCTTGGAGCGAATTTTCTATCTGATGGTAACGGTTTTCATTGGAATATTCTGACCAACTTTATAATGGTTAACTGCAAGTGGTATTTTGCAGTGCAGACATTTGGGAATATCAGAAGCGGCCATCAGATATAGTTAGTCTGCGTGGGAGGTAGATTTTTGCAGTCGTTGGACCGTTGGATTTCATGTAGCTTATTACTACAACTAGCCCAGTGATTTCCAGTTCAAGACGGTATCCAGATTAAACTAATGGTAAAACCAGAGCTTGCAAGACGGTCATGAATATTCTGAATAATAGGATGTATTAGACATATTTCATGTTCATATAACTGATTATTTGTCGTCAGGGGATAGAGAATTCAAGGATTGGAAGATTGCATATAATTCTCCTTTGTAGACGATAGCGAAAGATGGTAGTTGATGTCGTTTGATTATTTGATGTGATCTGGCTTCGACACAACCTACGCCTACCTCAGATTTAGATACAACAGAATTTTATTATAAGAAATAGAATTGATAATATCTATAAATCGTTATTTCAGTATATCCTCCTGTGTTTCATGCTTAAGGAATATGTTTAGAGATGTATTAAATTTTGTTTGTTGCTTATCCCAAGAAGGATGATTGCTGGAACTGATTGGAGTTTAGAGCCAGACTGGATAATCGGTTTGTGCTGAAACTTTTGCACAGTATGACATGAAAAGTTGGTTCAGTCATAGGGGTGGTTCATTGAATTCACGATAGATGGTTCCAGAAAGACTGAATTTGAAAGCTCGATGGCAAATTTTTAGAATTGTATCGTGAACGGAATTGAAAGTTTTCAAATCATATTTGCCTGTTGTAAATGTAAATAAAGCTTTCATAATCTAATTTGTAACGAACGAGAGATTAGTACACCGGTAGCAGGGAAAAATATTAATTTCGTACGTTGAATAAAGAAAATAATGCAGTTTTCAAATGTGTTGAGACCTGTACTGTAACAAATGTTTAGCTGACGAATAAACAAGTTTTTTTATTGTTTTCAACCATGTGTAAATATTTGCTAAAATTTTAGAAAAAAATCGTTCTAAAAATTAGTTAATCTGATCATTATTTAATCAACTTCATTTCAAATGATAATAAATTATTCACATTGGTTTTTATATTTACTTACGAGAGCCATTGTTTAAATTATTTCTAGCACTTTTAACTAACACAAACAACTAAAAATTATTAATGACTATTCAAACTGTTTTGTTCAATGTTCATAAAAAAGATAATACACTGCTCGACAAAAATAATTGGAAAAACTTATAGAATATTAAATAAAGAAGTTGAGAATCTCGTTTATAGCTGTATAAAAAAAATAATTCGTACTCAGTTTCTAGGCAAAAAATATTATCTAACCAGAGCTTTACATCCGAATCTACTGAAAAATTTATTGGTTGTTTCACGTTTTATCCAGACCCCCATGTTTAAAAATTTCGGCAGATGTCTTGTATCCCACAGAGTGAAATTTTGATGATGAAAGAGGAAATAGCAACGTATGTATAACAAGATCGTACGTACAACAAGATTGCTTCCGGTTTTTATGCTCGGTATGAAATTTTATAAGTCGCACTTTTGGGAAATTATTATTGCAAACTGGTTTTTCTATAATGGAACATAGATTTTTATAGTTGAAAATTTTAGTTGACATAAATTCAGAAGCAAGTTTTGAAGGATTTTCGTTGTTTTAACATATCGAAATAATATTAATCACATATATAAGGAATCAAATATTTTGCAAAAGAGTGTTTTATACGAGAGTTGCCACATAATTTTTGAGTTATGGCAACACCGATGATGATGTTACCATCATAAAGTTTGATGTGTTGACATACGAGTGTTATTTGATTTGTTTACAGATACTTGAAACATTCATCTTGGTCAAAAAATGGAATTTTATCATAAACATTTTTGATGACTTTCAACGTGGATTAACCAACAGCAGTGTGCCGAATAACTCGCTTCTACTTTTGGTGATGTGGCACGATCTCGAGCCATCGGGTTTCGCTGGTTTTCCGAATTCAATCGTGATCCGACTTCGCTACCGGATGAATTTCATGAAGGTCATTCAAATTAGGCTGTTGTGCAAGAAATCATCGACGCTGTATGTAAACTAACATTCATGTGATATTTTGTGAGATGGGGAATTAATTCCACTCGCATACATTCAATATTGATAAACATTTGGCAAACAAAGATGCGTTTGACAATAGCTTAAAAAAATGTCTTGTCGATTGGTGCAAAGAAATGTTGAGAAAATTCAACCACGGAGTTACAAAAGACGTCTTTAAGATCGTGACAGGCGACGAATCACGGATCTATGTATAGTCAAATCCAACAAAAGTTGTTCGTGCACGAAGAAAATTATCGACCGTTTTTTCAAAGCAACTGGACATATTCCACCGTTCCATTGGAACAACGTTGAATGGTTAATTCTAAATGGTACATCAGTTTCGGTTTGCTAGAAGTGTTTAAAAAAGAAAAAGAAACCAATCACAGGAGACGATCGCACCCATTGATTTCTTTTTATTCCCGAAGATCCCAAATAAATTGCGAGATCAACGTTTTTCTTTTCAACGAAGAAGCGGTTGATGCATTCAAATCACATGGTTTGGAGGTACCTCAATCTGAATGGAGAAAATGCTTCTACATTTTGAAAAACAATAAGGCCATATCCAATTATAAATATTTGTTTTTATTTTTCCTACTCAAAACTAAAGTAGCAAAATTAATATATTTGAAAATGTAAATTTCTAATTTATTAAGACCAGTCTCAATGAAGAATACAATCGTTTTATTTTCTTTTGATTATTCATTTTTTGTTTATTAACGACGTAAGTTACATGAAGAAAAATAAAGAATATTCTAACCATTAATACACGAAAAGATCATATTTTGTAAACATGTGTCAGCATTTATTTTAATATAAAAATAAGATTGTTATAAACACTTTTCAATGAATCTTGTTAATTCAATCGCTTGAAATTAAAAGAGTTCATTCATTTATATAATTGTCATATTGTAATTTGTGTTTTTGTGTTTATAAAATTATCAACAATAAATTTTCGAGAGTTAAACTTATAATTGGCGCAGTCGTAGTAGGATTCGTGCGGTCGCGAATTTTACGCATAGTGCATAGTATACAGAAACGCGAATATCCACGTTTTCTTCGAGGAACAGGAACTTCAGATCCCTAAAAATGACGATGGCAAAGTTTATGATACTTCTAACGATTTACAAGAAGATTAAAACCGAAGATGTAGAAATTACACAGATGAATAATTTTTTGTTATCAGTTAATTTAGGACCATGTAACCTTATATATACTAAGCATACCTTTATATATTATATATATTTAAAAGATATTAATAAGCAAATAGAAAATTTAAAACAATATATTCATACTCTAAGAAATAGTTTAATACAATCCTATTTCATACCATAACTTGGCTGAACAAATGATGAGCAGAACCAAAATTTGAATTCACATTTTAGATAGAAAATCAGAAAATGTTTATCTACATATTAGATTAAAAAGAGATTCAATAAATGCTGTAGGGTAAATAGATAAATGGCTTTTTGGAACTCTCGATTCGGATGATGAAGAAAGATACTATAATGCGAAAAATGTTCTACAACAAAATCAACAAGAAATAATTCATGAAGTAAATCTACAAATATCATTACATAGAAAATTGATTGATCATTATAATAAATCAATAACAACTGTAAACAATTTCATTACATTTTATAGAACAATTTCACAAATTAATCTGGATTGTCAAAATTTAATTACATTAATTGATAATATTGAAAACGCAATAACATTTTCCAAATTAAATGCAATCCATAATTCAGTAATATCTAGTCAAGAAATTTTAGAAATAATAAAATATTTAAACACTATTTATAAAGAGAAAGAAATTCCAAAATTTAATAATATTCTAGCATATTATCTCTTTCTATTATCTCAAAAGTAATCTTTTCCAAATCCAAAATAATCTTTGCTACCCATGTTCCAATATTAAAATGTCAAACTTCTGAATTTTTCCACGTATATACCGTTATCCAAAACCAAAAAATATTTATTCATTCTCAACCTTACTTGGTCTAGAATCCGGAAGAAGTAATTTTGATTAAAGGAGAATGTCCGGTCTGGAAGAAAAATATTATAGCAAAAAAAAATTTAAGTTGACAATTGTACTATAGAACTGTTAAATGGCCGCTCCCCTAGAAACTGTTTCGTTAGTGATGTGAATCTTCAGGAAACTATAGTAAAACAGGGGACAAACAGTGAAATTTTATTATTTCAAATTTAGAAACTAAAGTGTTATCCAAATATGCTTCAGACCGCTATTTAGAAATAAAATATCCCTCAATTATTAGAATTCCAAAGAATTGTACTATTCAAATAGAATACAAGATTTTCTCAACTAATACGCAAATTCAAAAAGGAAAATCAATAATCTTACCAAATATAGACTTTGAATTTTCAAATAATCAAATATACAAATCCCCGAATTAAAGTAAAATAGATTTTGAAAAACTTTATGAAATAAATAAAATGCAAGAAGCTTAAAACCGATTCATGAAATAAAATATCCACAAAGCCATATGTCAATTGGACTATTTTCAATAATAGTGATAATTTGTGTGATTATTTCAGTATTTTGGTTAATTCGAGAATTTAAAGGGAAACTTTTAAGAAATGAGAAAAGTGAAGAAAAGAAGAATATGAGTTTGAACAAAGGAGAGGAGCTACAGAACCTCCGTTATTTTTCATTCTTAGTGATGGACGAGTTACATGAAGAAAAATCTAGAATGTTCTAAAAATTAATACGCAAAAATATCATATTTTGTGAACATGTGTCAGCATTTATTTTAATAAAAAATTAGCAGCAATGAATCTTGTTAATTTAATCCCTTGAAATCAATTTATTTGTATAATTGTAATATTGTGGTTTTGTTGTTTTTAAAAATAAATTTTCCAATGTTAACATTATTTGTAATGACAGTATAAAGCAGTCGTGGTAGCAAGTTAAATATATGAAATTGAAGGGAAATACACAGTTGATGACTAACCCAGTAGTAGTATACTTCCTTGGACCTTCAATTAATAAATTAAAATCTATAAAATTGTTGAATATTGTCACATCAATTAACCGAGATACAAGCGAAACGTCCTAAAGAATGGTTTAAAACCATAGAATACAATGGACTATACTTTGAATGTGAGTATTTTCTTTTTGTATAATTATTCAATAAACAAAATCAACAAAAGAAACCGTCATTATTCATGAGATACCCCCTATATTTAAGACACAAAAAAAGGTGAAGTAACGGTAGCCATTTCGTTTTGATCCGTTCCATGTGTTTGTAGGGTATAACGATATGGTAAAGGTCTAGCTGATGGAGTGTATAAAATACAGAAGTTATTGAATAACAAATTTTTATCAGAAATTCTTGAAGGAAATTTCTAGAGAGTCGGAAATGCCCTTTTAGTTCTACTTCGTCAACCCCAAGGGTGAAGTTCGCCGTTTTCAAACACTAATTAATTCTCTAGAAATGTCAAAGTGGGTACAAATGTTACGAATTATTAAGTTCCTTGAACAATTGACTCCATAATTAACATTTATACTATTGGGCTTTAAACACCCTTTGTTTACTGATTTATTATTTACGACTTTTCTAGTCGAAAAATTTATGGATACAGGTATCATTGTTCTAGAATAATATTTGACTTATTGAGACCCCTCGGGATATTACAAAGTTGATATTTTATTGAAAGGTAGTACGCCCCATTTCACTGATTATATATCAAGTTTAGGGTCCGGCACTAAAATTTCTACGGAATATCAATTTTCTTACATTAAATGAAAATATATGTTTTCAAAATTAAAGTTCGAGATGCAACTTTGAGCTTTAGTTACAACGCTAATTTTAGATGGCACCTCTTCATTACATTCTCGACATATTTTTATTGCATACAGTGTTTGAACTACCACTACACCAACACTCACGATTACACGCGTTTCGATAACCAAGTAAAAGTAAACTAAAATTTAATGACTTGACTTACATGTTCTATACTTAATTTTCCCACCAATAAACCATCTCCCCCGGGAAAACCTCGAGCTTCTCAAGTCATTAGGCTTTGGTTTACCTTCAGGCTCTGAAGACGATAACTTGGTTATCGAAACGCGTGTAATCGTGAGTGTTGGTGTAGTGGTAGTGTATTCAGTATGAACATCGGCAACGCTTCCAAAAATACCATTTATACTTATATCTACTTATTCCAACAATATCGTTTCTACTTTCATATTTGTTGAATGGAATATTTACAATGAAAATAAATAAGAGATAAGTTTCAATTTGAGGAAAGTACGTTATTTCAACAACTAAAGTATATAGTTACATATATTTCTCATTATATTGATGATAACTGAAGAGGCATGGAGAAACGACCTGATTATACCTGAAATTTCCAATTCCCTGGAGGTAACGATTGTGTGGTCGAGCAACGAACATCTTCGGGGACATATTGATTTATAATAAGTAGACTGCTTCTGGACATCGTCTAGGGAATTATAAATAATGAGGCATATGGTCAATTTCAACATTTCTAGATTTAGTGGAGTATAAGATATTTCCATTTGGTCGAGCTTGAATATTGATACGAAAATTGATAAAGCTGCATCTCTAAATATAGAAACTTTTTATTTATCTATTTCTTGAATACGTGATGAAAATCAATGACTTTTTTATAGGTATAGGATTTGATTTTGAAAAAGACCACAAAAAATTTGAAAAAATTGATGAAATCTTTATTGGAATCGATAGAACGATCAGTATAGTTTAATGTTTGAAGATGATTTCATGCAAATATTAGCCGCGGCTTCGCTTTAGATAGCCCATGCGCAAGGTTCAACTTTGGCACACTCTTTCCAACATATCGGCCGGTTTTTCACGAATAAATGCTTCAATATTGGCTTCCACTGCGACAATCGTTGCTGGTTTATTCCTGTAGACATTATTCTTAACATGGCCCTACAATAAAAAGTCCAAAGGCGTTAAATCACACGTCACACGGCCAATTGACGGGCTCCAAACGTGGCATGAACTGTTCTTGTTGAAACCACATGTCAAGCACGTTCAATTTTAGACAAAAAAAATTGTCAATCATCACACGGTAGCGCTCGCCATTCACAGTAACGTTTCATTCATCATCGCTTTTGAAGAAGTACGGCCGATGATGCCACCGGCCCATAATCCACACCAAACAGTGACTTTTTCGGGACGCATTGGTAGCTCTTGCAATGCTCGTGCTCCAGATGCGGCAATTTTGCTTGTTGGTGTATTCATTCAACCAGAAATGAGCTTCGTGACTGAGCACAATCTTTCGATAAAAAAATGGATCTTCCTCCAACTTTGCCGCGCCCATTCACCAAATATTAGACGTTGAGGGAGATCATGTGGTTTCAATTCTTGCACCAGCCGTATCTTATAAGGTTTCACACCCAAATCTTCTCGTAAAATTTTCCATGTAGTGGAGTAACAGAGGCCCAATTGCTGCGAACGGCGGAGAATCGACATTTCACGGTTAACAGTAACACTGGCGGATATAGCCGCAATATTTTCTTCGGTCCTCACTGTACGTTTGCGAGTTAGTGGTTTAATTTCAATAGTGTGAACTGGGTTCTAAATTTAGTCACAAGCTTTCGAATAGTTCCTTTAGAAGGCCGACCAAACTGCTCATACATTGGAAGAAGAGCGCGATGCACTCTCTTAACCGAGCATGAATTTTGATAGTCAAATTAATTAATTTTCAAGCGTTGTTCATTCGTAAGTCGATTCATTATTAAATTATAGACAAAACTGAACAAATTTCACAATGACACAAGACACGATCCACGCGTGATCTGTCAAATACAGATACCATCAAAAAAATCACTCTTTATAATAAGAAATAAAACTTTAATAAATGAGGTAATATATCTCCTTCCAGCAATTTGAAGGTACGAGATAAAGTTGCTCAGGAAGATGGATTAGAATTGTTATTTTGTAATTAACATTCACACCAACAAGAATTAATGCGCTTCATTACATACGTCTACGTCTAGAACTAAATTAAATCATGCTGAATGGTTGAAACATAATTTTTCTTATTTTAATATCTCGCACGATAATAAACGCAACCCATGAAAAAGCGATAAATATCCCAACGCCACAAGCAGAAAGTGTGTCGAAAGGATTCAAGGGAGTCCCGTTGTAGAGGTTATCCCAAAGGACCCCTCTTCCGTAGAACCGAGTGAAAGCGGTAAAACTCTATATTGAATCGTTTCAGAGCTCGTTACGGCGAAGTGATACAGAAAGGTATACAGACAAATTTTATTTAGATCTATCATTACGTATCGTATTACTTACAAACTCAAAGTCGGTTGCGAGGTAGCAAATATAATTTTCCAATTACATCGAGAAATAATTATTCATTAATTTATAGAATAAATTACTTAATACCCTCTCTAATTGAGGTTTGGAATGAGATTTACAGCTTACGAGGATAATTTTTTAAAAAGATTTTATTATCGCCCAAAAATTAGTCTCATTTTGAGCCAATACGACGGTATCCACCTGGAATTGCTGTCAGTACTTGAGGTAATTACTTTTCAATATTTCACAGGCCTCATGGCGCGATCCCTGAAGCAAATTTTTTAGTTTCGATGTTGACATGTCACGGCTCTATGTAGGAATGAAAAAACAATAAATTGTTTCGGGTAAATGCCTTAGAATGATCAAGTATTATTTTTTTGACCTCTGGAAGATTCATAACGAATCATAGTATGATGGTGAATAAAAACGATAAGTTTCACCGTTATTTCAACCGACTTGACGTATTTCTTCCGGTTTTGGCTCATTTTTGGTTCAAATATTCACTTCATTATACCTATCTCAGTACTTTTACTCAATCAGGAGTGGTTTTGGCGAATGACGGACCAGGATGTTTAGCATCATCCGTGTTAATATTACCACCTTTAGAAGAAGATACCCAATCACATTTCACTCTATATTCCATTATAATATTAACATATCTTTACCTCGCTTTCTTCAATTGATTTTTTTGAAAACAAAAAACACCAACGAAAACTAGTTTCTTCATTAGAATTAAAACTGACAATACCTGTTTTAAGTCTTGTGTGTGTGACATTTGTTCTTAGTTATACTAAATATATTTTGTTATGTTATTTTATTGATTATTATTTAGAATGATAATCACAGATGCAAAAGTAAATAAATACATGTACTTAATATCGTCTAAGGTGAAAAATAATCAGAGATTCCTAGGAAAACAAACTCTGTCTTTATGTAAGAACTGTTTTCTCTATATATAAAATCGATCTAAATACCCCACCACCGGGAAAATCCTATCGCCCCCACTATCGCGCACATCCCCTCCCTTTTTTCTTAGTTTCGCGTCCGCTTACGCCCGAGTCGGGTTCAGGACATTGACGAAAACGCGTCTCGTCACGTGGTTTTTATATAGGAAACCGGTTTTTCCGATTTACCGAATTTCCCGACGCTTGCGAAAGTGGGCAGTGCTATATGACCTATTTTTATGGTTTTGAATTAGTGATTTGTGTATTTATTGATGAATTGCAGTTAACATGGTGGATTTCTTTGCGAGTTTTTGATAAGCTAGTCGAAAAGTGGAAGAAAACTCTCAAGGGACATTTTTAGAGGTTAGGAATCTTTACTAATATATCAATATGTTTATAAACTTTATCCAATTACCGATATAATGAAGACAAATTTAGAAAATGTTATAATACTCCTCAAATTACAGGAAAACATTGAATTATACCAGAAGTAAGGGTGAAAAATTATAGTTACATAGCACAGTAAAAGTCATAAAACCGGTAGAGAACATTGAAATGATTATAATCTTCAGATTATTTATAACATGTTATTTGAACCATTTTTTCTATAATAATTGAGTGAAATATTGATAAAAATTCTAAATTATGATTAAATTGCCCTCACAACAAGATTTTCTCTTAAAAAAACCTTGAGGGATACTCTAAAATTCTAATCTAATCATTTTGTTTTGAAAGTAAAGTAGAAGCTCCTTGAATTTTATTACAATTATTACAATTAATGATAATATGCGGGATCTCGTATTTTGCTCTAATCTTACACTAAGGGTGAGTGTTGGAGCTGCATTGCCTCGATGTTCACATGTTTTGAGAGCCGCTGTTCGTGATTCTTGGTACATTTAGTGGTTACATATATATTTCCAGGTCCCGATGGAGATCGAAAGAACAAGGGCATATTAACGATGCTGTTAAGCATAATCTCTGAATTATTTAGATGTTTATTTCATTGGTACATCCCAATAGTTGAATCTCTATTCCAGGAGTTGTTGATATATATAATTGTAATTTATTATACAGGGCGTTCTGGGACGTGATGCAAAACATTCGGTAGTGAGTAAATGACGTGAAAATAATGTGACATGAACACGATCGTATGAGATTTTTCTTATGTCACAGCATTATTTTCACTTCATCTACTTTACTGTCGAATTATATGCATCAAATCGTGAAACTCCCTGTATACTGATAGAGTGAATTTTCTTTCCAGTAACTAAAACATTATTCAACATTTAATACGTGGGTTGCTACTCAAGTTTTGAGATATGGCAACACTAATGTAAATAAGTCAAATCTGACATTACCATCATAAAGTTTGACATATTTGATGTATGACAACAAAGAACGTGTTATCATACACAACGAGTGCTATTCGAGCTGTTTACAGATACTTGAAACATTCATCTTGGTCAATAAAAGGAATTTTGCGATGATTTTCTACGACTTGCGACGTGGATTAAAACAACAGCAGTGTGCCGGTCAATTCGTTTCGAGTTTTGGTAATGAAGCACCAACTCGAGCGGACATGCTTCATTGAGATTCCGAATTCAATCGTGGTCGCACTCCGCTACAGAATGGATTTTGTGAAGGTCGTTCAAATTTCCGACAATAATGGCTTAAAAGTATAGAATACGATGAACTATACTTCGAATATGAAGACTTTCTATTTGTATAATTATTTAATAAACAAAGCGAACATTGGAAACCGATTTTATTCATAAGAGATAAAGTAGCCGATAGAGTAGAAATCTATCTGATGGAGAAGCCATCTCGAGACATCGTTTTTTGCTGGTTTTCCAAATTGAATCGTGCTACAACATAAATTTTGTAAATGTCGTCCAAAATCGGTTGTTGTGCCTGAAAATATCGACGCTGTGCGTAAACTGTTTTTGCAATATCGTTATGTGACATACCGTGAGATTGAGACATACTTGGGCATTAGTTCCACTCGCTTACATTCTATATTTCATTAACATCTGGCTGTCAAAAATATTTGTTCGCGTTGGATACCTCATAATTTGATAATCACTCAATCACGCTGCTTGAAAAGACGTGTATAAGATCGTGACAGGCACATGGATCTATGCATACTAGGGTTATTGGGTTACTTCCCAAATTGGATTTTGTTCTGCAAACGCCACTCAAATTGTAGGTTATGACCTAAAATATAATAATAACATGAGATTTTTGTACTTTTTGTAGTTAATTTTTTTCCACTGAAACAAGTGTAGCTAAAAATACTTGGAAGCTTTTTATTGTAGGAAATTTAATGTTCTACAAAAAAGATCTGAATGCTTTTTTTGTTAAAATTCACCGTTTAAAAGTTATTCAACGAAAAATTTGTATTCATAGTTAAATTCATCATTTGGCTTTTTGTTTGCAAGAAAAATATGGAGTAACTACAATAGGCCGTATATTTACGTACTTCTACATATGTTTTTTAAAAAAATTGTGAATTTAAGGCAATTAAATAAAAAGCTAAACGCAATCACGTTTCAAATTTATTCGTTTTGTAATCTAACGCCATTTGTGAGCAATCTAAGAGAACTTCATGTTATTCCAGTCTATAACCATTATTTATACACATCTAAAAAATCTATTGGATATTTGTTTATTTTTAGTATTTATCCAAGTACTTTTTTAGTTTGCGATGTCTTGTGCAGTATTATTTCCAAATTTAGATTTACAATTTTTAAGATAGTACATGCAAATTGGGCGGTTTTGATTTTCTAGATTCTGGGAGTTTTCGGGGATAGTGAATAAGTCTAGCAGCTTTTAACAAAATTACAGACACGGATTTTTGAAATTTTGGGACTTGAATCTCAAAAAAATGTTGAAACCCGAATAACTCGAAAAATACGAGGAATTCGAAAGTGCCCAAACAAAAAGTGTTGAGCATAAAATTTTCTACAAAAAAGGTCTGAAGATATTTTTTCGTTGGAGCCACTATTTTTGAGTAAATCTCCTTTAACGTCGAAAGCCGGAGCATCCGCTCACGAATTCCTGCCACTGCGAATTCAAGCCAATTCACGTTCCGGCGACCATGGACTGCTTCAACTCTTGGAAAACTACTTCATTTTCAAAAAATCAAAATGCATCATGATGGTAAAGATCGCTATTTTCTATTCTGGTAATTTTATACAATTTTCGACTTAGTTTTCGAGTTATTTGTGTTTCAAAATGTTTTTGAGTTACCCGTGCCCGTAATTTTTTTAAGAGCAAAAATCCCATGTTATTTATATAGGAAGAGAATTATGATTTAAGCCGGATTGCCACTACGCGAAATTATTTCCCGAAACTGTTTCGCGAAAATCGTCAGTTTGTGCGAAACAATGACCCCGAGTGCAGCCTGAACCATTTTTCGCGCGAAACACATGTGCACGTATACACTGTGAGCAATACTGAAGGCGAAACACTTTGATGCGCGATCGAAAAGCAATTGGCTTTGACTCACTTTGAAAATTTGAGGAGCGTTTGAAGAGCAAAATCCAATTTGGGAAATATCGTACACCTTAACACCTCCGTTCGATTAGAACAACGTAGAACGATCAATTCTGAATGGTATACCAATATATGTTTTCCAGAAGTGTCCGAAAAAATCAAGGAAACCATTCTCCACCACTACAATGTGAGCTCTCACACATCAGTTCAAACAAAAACGTTTTTGAACAGTCAAAAGATCAAATTGATAGATTATCCACCGTACAGTCCTTATTTGGTATTATTCTAGCAGATCGAAAATAAATTGTGAGCAAGAAACGGTTAATGCGTTTAAATAACATGTTTTCGAGGTACCTCAATCAGAATGGAAAAAATGCTTCTACAATTAAGCAATGACCATATTATATTTGTTTATCTTCAT